>NC_135762.1:33126314-33183618 GCF_052425735.1 Oculina patagonica
GTACAATATATTCACAAAACGAAATAATAAAAATATAACTTAACGGAGTAAAGTGTAGGCCAAAGAGGCTGACCGTAGAATGTCACAAGTCTCTCAACGAACTCTATTTCAAACACGCTAACCATAAGTCCTCGCGTGCTACGCTCGCACCCAGTTCTCTGGTCCGTGTCGGCAAAATAGTAATTTATGTTTATTAAGACTATCACAAATTACATTATTCGCGACTCGTGATATTTTTTATCTTGCGCTTTCGATCTATTTTCCCGACGGAAAAACACATGCAGGAGTATAGAATAGCCCTTAAAATACAGTATCATACAGTAAGTGTCGCAAATTTTAGGCGAGTCTCAAAATCTTCGCTAATAAACTAGTTTCTACGAACCGAGCTCTCAAAAAGTAAATCTGATCTCGGAATCTTGATTTTTACAATTTGTGTTTCGGAATCTCGCAAGCCAAGCAAACGTTTAACCTAAATGAACTGTTATACAACTACAACTGCAAAACAAAGACAAATCACGATACACTGCTCAACATCGCATACCGCTACTGTGAAACACGTAGGCTTGGATAAATAATGCTAGTAAATTTCCATTTTGGCTGAGTTCTTTTCTTCTAATCCGTAAATAAAGCACACAAAAATGGAATAACGTATCCTACTATTCATTGCAAATACAAATAATTTCACTCTACTCTACACACAATTGAATAGAGACGGCAAATTTTTGCTGTTTTCCTTAAACGTCATGCTTAACCTTATATTAAATCACAAACTAATACGCTAATGGCGTCTATATTTAATTTTGTTTCTTGGGGTGGGAGGGGGTACTTAAATTTAACGAGTATTAAATTGGACTGACACAAATTTTAGCGAGCACTAAATTTAGCGATTTTTGCCCAACTCGCTAAAATCGCTAAAATTAGTAGCCGCTAACAATAGTAACCTTAAGGTATCAAATATAGAGCAGAGCTTACCGCAGTTAGCCCATTGTCCAGCGTAGACGGCATCAAACGAACACCACAACTTATTATGATTAATACTGGTGCAGGAATCATAAGACACTCCCTCATACACGAATGGAAAAACACAACAACGGCCTTGAGGATCATCTGTCTTCTTTCCAGGTGGACATGCATATGGTTTCCCTATCCAACAAACACGTCATCATAGTATTGAAACTGTAATTTTGACAACTTATTACTGGGTCAAATAACCGCTGTGCTTCTAAGGGCCTGTTTACATGATTCCGGAGTGATTTTCATTCCGGAACGAAACTCGTTCCAGAATGAAGTTCGTTCTGCATTCACATGACAGAGTCGACCGGCTCAACCTAAGGCGTTTTGACGTGCGTGGTTTTCGCGCGAGATAAAAACAAGATGGCGCATGTTTCGCGCAAACATGTTTAATTGCGAACAATTTGACCATAGGGCTGCTTCTTTGGGCTAAACAGTAAATGCTTTTACGTTTATTCGCTCTGAGTTCAAACTGTGGCCTCCGTATGCGGTTTCATTAGATGCAGTTTCATCTCGGAACGAAATTCGTTTTGTGTTAACACGCTACCAGAATGAAAAGTCATTCCAGAACGAAAATTTCATTCCGGAATGAAAGCCGGAATTGACTCATTCCGGAATAACTTGAATTTCGTCTCGGTATCATGCAAACAGATACAGTGACAGCGTCGATCGGCTCAACCGTAGGCGTTTTCACGTGCGCAGTTTTCGCGCAAGATCAAAACAAGGTGGCGCATGTTTCGCGCGAGATCAAAACAAGATGGCGCAGGTTTTGGCGCAGGTTAGTAAAATGTATACAAAATTTTCATCAAAACAGTAAGGTAAACTTGTATCTTTGATGCTATTTTATTAAGTGGGAAACTATTTTAATACAATTTTCATGGCTGACAAAAATGGGATTCAGGAAAAAAACCTGCTTCGCATAAGTGCGCTGGCTGGAAAAAAATATTTGAAATTGATACTGGCTGGCAATCAGAATTAGGTAAAATTCGCTGGAAAAACCTGCTTCGCATAAGTTCGCTGGCTGGAAAAAAAATATTTGAAAGTGATCCTGGCTGGCAACTCGAATTAGGTATCTACTGCTAGCTGGCACTGAAGAGCGGATATTATTTTCCCACGGTGGTTAATTATTAACCGTTAATCACTTATTGGGTGTCCAGTAATCGTTTCCGGCAACGACCAATCGATTTTGAAAATTTTCTCGTCGGGTACTCCTGTGGTTTCCAAATTCATATCTGCCGCGAAAACTAATCTTTGCCAAAAATAGTCTGATCCAATTTACGTTCAGCTAGCTGGCGATATATTAACTATGAAGTTCTGGCTTTTGCGTCAGGCGAGGAAATCGACAACGCTGATAGATGATCTGACAGATTAGATTAGTGTACACACTCTAGGTGCGCAATGGAATGTGTGAAACTAATTAAGGGATTAGTTACTTGAGCTCAAAGCGTCTTCGTTTCTATGGTGAAAAGGGGTCCCTGGTGCGTGCACTAAGAATCGGGCTCTGACTTCTTTGCACCCCCTCCACAACATACTCGGACCTTTTACGCGTATGAATTTGTTTGTTAATTAACTCAAAATAAAATCGATCTACTTACTACTCATGAGTTCCCTGTAAATGCCACCGTACCAGCTGTGATGATTAAACTAATTATTTCCTATTTGGCTTTAATCATTTTTTTTGTAATATGACAACGCTATTGCAATAAGGTGTAAATATTTTAAAAGATATTATCAATATGTACCCGTTGTTGGTGGTAGCTGAGTAGTTGTCGGTGCCAAAGTGGTTGGTCCTACAAATTCAAAAAGTGATTCAGTTAGTTATCAGCAATGCCCATTCTCTGAGTCAATCCCAAAGAGGGATGGACATTTTTAGACTAACAGCAGTTTCTCGCTGTAGAGAAGAGAAGTGCTACTTTTAACAATTGTTCTAGTTAGTGACTGATCTCTCTTGATCAGAGGTTTCTCATTTTATCATGACCTCCCTAAAATTAATTGGCAACAAGTTTCTCAACAGGTTTCTCGTGTTTGTCGATGGAACCACCAGCGGAAACGCGTTAAAATTATGGGATACATTTTCAGGTCATCATCACAACGCCATCAAATGTCCTTGATTGAATAATGCCCCTTCTCCCCCTTACACTAATGCAAGAGAGGATAAGGGCTATCTTGACTAATGCACAAAATTACCCTACTAATATATGCCAGAAATGTGGGCATTGTTGAAACTGACGCATGCGTAGTAATACTTTTCAAACCCTTGCAATATATCCTCTCTTGACTAATGCACAAAATTACCCTACTAATATATGCCAGAAATGTGGGCATTGTTGAAACTGACGCATGCGTAGTAATACTTTTCAAACCCTTGCAATATATAAAGGAAGCAATCTTTGTTTGCTTGTTTGTTTTTCTTTTAAGTTAATAACATATATATTTGGCCAGTTTTGTCTTTGCAGAATTGGAGCTCTGTCTTTACTTAAGAATTGGCACTGGGAAGACATTCCTTTAGGTTTAAACTGAAATAATTAGCAAAAGCATCAATCAACTCACGAGCGCCGGCGTTACCACAATACCGAAGGGAACACACAGGTGTGTCCTGTAGCTCATACACAAAGAAACCACCGCAGTTCTTCACTTTAATGTTGTTGCTCCAGAGACAACAGTTGCTTCTCCAGTGATAGCAGACTTGACGTGTCACCACACCTTGCTGGACAGTAGGATGTGCGCCTCTCAGCCAACCTGGAGCGTGCGTACCGCAGCGTCTTACAGCAACACATTGGTCAGGCATCTGGTCTCCTGCAGCTCCCGTGAAACGGTACCAACCTGGCGACAGGTCCCGTCGATCACATCTCACGTTGTTTTGAGCTGTGTTGCCTTTAGAGCGGTCAGCTGAACTCAGGATCTGGTAATTGGAACATTCATCACCTTCAAAGAGAAATCATACAATTTTTGTTTAAGCTGTAGTCGCGGCAAGAATGCAATTCTCTAGTTCGTCTTAGGGTGTATCATATTTCTTTAAGTCACTTCCGTCGTATCACCAATGCACGGCTACAATGGATGGATGGATGGATATTCTTTATTTAAAAGCATGGTCAAATCATCAGCTAATAACTAATAACAAAATAAACACAAATGTCATTACATATCTTATGAATTGAATGTACCTGATGTGGTTGGCAACTGAGTGGCTGTTACTTCGTAAATCCTTGTATTATAAATTTATATGTACATATTTACGTTAATAGAAAAGTAAGATTGAATGTTTTATGTCGGTCTGTTTCTACCTCAGAGGAGCATTTCATAATTTAAAAAGTCGAGTTTCCCCGCCTTTCTTCAATCCTGTTTTCAAGATTGAAAATTCTTGCTGAAGAGCTGTTGGTCTTATGTGTTGGTGTTTCAAGAGTTTGCCGATTGCAGAATATCTGAGTTCGTTAACACTTAATCTGACTTCATTTGTGCAAATCTTAAGTTATTTAATCAAAGTTTTTCTATTTTTAACTAAAATTCAAATGTAACCGATGTTTTGAACAATGAATTAATCGCAAAATTGTTTGTCGTGTTATTAATTTACTATTTACTTTGAAAAAATCCTTAAAATATTATATTGAGAAAAGAAGCGAGCCTCTTGCAATAGTGAAGCGCGCGAGTGACGTCATAATTCAGACTAGACTCAGCCAAACAAACTGGAATTGCGTTTTCTACGTTTTCTAAAACAGCCGGTCCGGTGTTCCTAAAACACTTTTTTAAAACGAAACTTCGCCTATATTCCCTCTATTTCTCTCACAACACGCCGATGTTTTCTGAGCGTCGTGGGGAGTATAATCCTATGCATTCTATTTTTAGACCTCGCGCGCTTCGCGCTTACCCTGTGAACAGGTAACTGTTTCCTAGTTGGCCAAACCGAACTAAAAATGGGCGAGCAGAGCGAGTGAACTCCGCTCGCCTCTCGCACCCATATACCTCTCTGGGAAGCCTGTTCACAAGCTATTTTCAGTTCATAACAGATAGCATGACTTAACAAACCACCTGGTCTTTGTCCGCACTGTTCCTTGTACAGGAGGTCTGCTTGCTGTGCATCAATGGAACTTAAACCTCGCCTCTGACCAATACTTTCCTTGAACAGTGAAACATCAGATTAGCTTATGCAAAGATAGTAAAAGTGCTAAAAAATAGTAAATAAGCAATTATCTCAATTGTATGTTAATATTTTTTGTAGGTTGATTTCGATTATCTAGCCATATAAAGTGACTTACTCCTGGTGAGCCGGGTGGTATTTTAACTTGTATTGTTGGTAGACTGTTGTTCTTGGAGAAAAAATTCTTGCCGTAATGCATCAAGCTTTTATAGTCGTATTTCGTGCCAAGCGAATCAATCGTCGAACGGTTATACTTTCGAAAATTATTTTCGCGACCTGAAATAAAATGAAATGGTGATCATCAGGGACCTTGACTGAGGTGTAAAGAAAAGAAAGCAGACATTGCAAGGATGAATTGAGTCAAACGCGACAATACTTACCGTCTCGTATGTTTTGAGTCAGTACTGTGATGTAAGTATCTCTGTCAGGACGAGACTGCTCGTGGTAGAAACCAATCGCATGCCCTGTAGAGAATCGTTTCAATGCTGTAAGTTTCTAGTTTAACCTTTTTTAACCCTCATACTTACAAACCAATGAATTCCTCGACCGTTGTACATGGTGGATAATAGAACCTTTCTTAAGATTTTCGTTGTAATATGGCGCAGCAAAACTATTTTGCATTGAGATGATAGCTCTAATCTTCAATGGGCGTCAAAAGTCCTTGGGACAGTTGGATGAAATTGATACTAAGGGACGGACCATTATTTTCTTGGAGGGGGGGGGGGGATGAAAAATTTTCCTCTGCAAACTTTTTTTTTTAGTTTATGCACCTCAGCAAACATTTTTATTCGAAATTCTAACTATTTTTTGTTATACATATCGTGTTTGCAAACAATTTATTTTGTCTTTCCAGGCCCTGCAAACAATTTTTTTCAATATTTTTCATCCCCCCGCCCCCCCTCCAAAAAAATAATAGTCCGTCCCTAATTTAAAATTCCCGTTTTTTCACCTTTAATCTGCTGCCGCTTCTGAACCACTCCCCCACCCCCCTTTTCAATGTTGTACTCAAACGAGGCAAGTCTTGCAGATAGCAAATACAACATTGTTTCGGGGGGAGGGGGTTATATTGAAGGGGTGAGGGGTAAAATTTGTCCAAGGGACTCAAAAAGTGCCGACTGTCTCAACACTTTTGGCGCCCATTGTCTGAAGGTGATTTTTCGGTATATCTTGAAAATAAGAAACTAAATAACATGGACACAAGCATATATCATTCTGTAGAATAAGGTGATCACATTGGTACTGCGCTGCATTACGTAATATTAATTAGCGCGTAAATATCGTGATTATTGTAATTTTGCGATGACGTCACAAATCGGCTAGGCCTGCGCATAAACAAGGCCAAATGGTTTTAAGGCTAGAAATTGTGTTGAAAAACGTGCGTATGTCTGCTTTGCAAAGAAATTAATAGGATTAGGTTCCAAATAAATTATGCACCAACCAAAAATATATCAGGTTTTTTGTATCGCATCTTAAAGCTGCTTAGAGCAGAGGAAAAAATCGAGCGTGTGTGACGAGGAAAGCTATCGGACGCCACCAAAAACTGTGTTCCTGGGAAAAGCGGTCCATTCTTAGAAAAATCCCAAGGTTTAGGAATGGGACGGGTCGATTTACTGTCTAGAAACTAATGCGGTAAGCAGGCGCCAGCGCAAGACACGTTTCGTTCAGAACAGGACAATGTTTTGGCGTAGCAAATGGTATAAGTTCCTCGAAGCACGGCAAAAGGGACTATTTACAGAGCGGAATGTGAAAAAGATTCTACAAATTGCACGAAAGATCAAACTTGAATGCGATGACAGCTTGTGGACAGGACGCATTGCGTATCTCTTAGCTAAAGAAGAAGTATTTTTAACATGGTAAATCTAATTACATGACGATGCACGAAAGAAGAACATATAACTTTCATAACCTTTGATCTGTTTTGAGGACGCATCTCCGATACCGTGAAGTCTCTAGATAAAGGCGTAACTTCCAGAATAATTGCAAGTATGAACAAGACAATGGATTAAATAATTGTAAACAATGGACAGTGTACATATATCGAATATATATTACTTTCCATTGTTTATTTTCGCGCATCATGGAACCTACGATCGCCTTGTGTGACGGTGTCACGCAACTACGTAAAACGTCACATGCCCGTGACTCTGACGGCTTTTCATGTTATTATTGACGATATTATTCATTTAATCACGTAATAATGCATGCAATTGAATGGAATCGCAACTTTCCGTGATTGTTCAACAAACAGCTTGTCAATAACATGTGAAAAACGGCCTCTTTTCCTTTCAGACAATGGGCGTCAAAAGTCCTTGAGACAGTTGGATGAAATTGATACTAATTTAAAATTCCCGTTTTTTCACCTTTAATCTGCTGCCGCTTCTGAACCACTCCCCCACCCCCTTTTCAATGTTGTACTCAAACGAGGCAAGTCTTGCAGATAGCAAATACAACATTGTTTCGGGGGGAGGGGGTTATATTGAAGGGGTGAGGGGTAAAATTTGTCCAAGGGACTCAAAAAGTGCCGACTGTCTCAACACTTTTGGCACCCATTGTTGCTCTACCAAATGACATCACCAAAATGACGTCATCAAATTTGCCCTTTTGGATCCGCCGTCTTAGATTAAACCGTTTTCTCAGGAATTCAAAATTCAAATTGATGCAAAATTCATCCAATATGAAAATGCCTGTGTTAATTCATCAAATTTGCTTACAGAGGCCTCGATTTGACAAAGTCGTGAACTTACTGCAGGAAATCTTGTATAAAATAAGGACCAATGAAGGAAGTTAGCTTTCGCAAGATTGTCTAAACGCAAGCGTATTCGCTTTGGGTTTTTTCAGATGTACCCAATTAATCCATGCACATATTACTAGAACGAGTTATTATAGGCATTTAGGTTACACTCCAATAAAGACCAGCTGCGTATCAGCCAGAATTTTATATAAGCAATTTAAATCAGACTTTATGTGGAAATTTACCAATTTCATGAGCGACGATTCCTCTAAACCAGCATCCTTGCGCAAGATTGATATTTTGAGGGCGTCCTGTCCTTCCCACAAATGACGAGCACCTGAAAGATAGTACTTGGCATATTACTTTCAAAAGACGATGGGTTTATTTATATAATATACCTTAGATTTCAAACTCAAGACCTGGCTGCTCTTCAACAAATTTAAAAAAGGGAAAACAAGTTCCCTTTACAAATTATTATAAAGCAAACAAGGTATTGCACTCAAACGACAGAAACAAAAAGTTGTCTGCTTGACAAAAAAAAATCATACATTCGGAGCCACAATTCAACCGACCGCTGCAAGGCTGGTCTGCATGGTTATGTCCTTCATTCGCATTTCGCAAAAAGTAAAATTGACCATTTTTCCCTTTTTAAATTTCATGTTACGCCTTTTTGTCTGAGAAATGCTACTACCTACGTAGAAAACGCATAAGTTGCTGAATGGGCTCCGTTTGAATACTTAATCGGGTTTAAATTTCTCTTCTATAAACTAGTTTTTCGCTGAATGCAAAACAGACCCCCCTCTTGTATTTAGTGAAAAACAATTTTATACGAGAGCAAACTGACTGGAAAAGTGCTAGACCTGGCTAGCTTAACAATGATTTTAACAGCCTAGGTGGAGCAATTTAAAAAATTAGACTAAGAGTTTTTTCTTATATGAATCCATTTCATTATTAACACCACTAATTTCGTTTATTGTTTATTTCTTTATACTTACTTCGCTAGAAATCTAGGGAAAAATGGTCGTTCTAAATAACATTAAGACACTTTCAATTTTGTTTTTGCATTTTGCAAGTTAATTGTTTTATTTTTGTTATCTTTAAAAAAAAAACGAGACAAATACTCAGCGAGACAAAACAAAGCATTTTTTATCAATAGTTATATTTAAATCTACACTTACCCGGCACCAAATACGAAGTTGATGTAGGCTTGTTCACTTGTTCGCCTTTTAAACCGGATGCAGGTTTTTGTGGTCCATTCTTCCATTCCTGCTCTAATGGCGGCCACAGCACTGGAATTGCCAGCTAACACAGTATAGAGCAACTAGTTTAGTTTTATTGCTACTCCCACTTTCGATAAAAGTATCAGAAGCCGTTTAGTGATCTAAAATGAAGTCATTTCGGGCTAAATCAAAGTTTAATATACTAAGGTACACTCAGCTAGCTGCAAAACGGTAAAACATTTTTTTCGACAGGGATTAGAAATTCGACCATTCTCGACCCCAGAGCTATTGTCTTTTGCGCAAAAGGGGTCGAGAATGAAATTCGACTAGATGTCATCATCACTGCACATGCGCTTCGGCGTAACATGTAATTTCCGTGGGGGTCGATGATTCATTGACGTGCGCGATTGCTCTCGTTGCTAAACAAGAAGCAAACAAAGTAAATTACATAATGATACATGTCATCTGTTTTTAACAGACACTTTATCTAAGGTTGTGACAAACGCGGTGGATCTTTGGCTTGAGGCTTGTAAGCTTTGTGCCTATTACGGGTTACCCTTATAAAACATAGTAGATTGCTTATTTTGGGCGGTATTTTTTTTAATTCTAAATTTTTTCAACAGTAGCGAGACCCTGTTAGGGGTTTAGGTATAAGGGATAACTCATAAAATTATTTTAGGGATAGGGATAAATTTTTAAATAATTATAGAGATAAGGGATAACAACTCAATTAAATCAAAAAGATAGGGATAGGGAAGCTTTACGCCACGCATGCTAAAATTTTTGGGATAAGGAAGAACGTAACTCCCTCAGTAGTAGTCATTGAGAGCGTCAGCTTACCAAGACTTAAATGTATCTTATATGGGACGACTCCATTTGGCCACAGCCTGAATCTTGATGATCCTCTTTTGCGGGAGCTATCAATATCCTCTCCTGCCTCGGCCTTTTTGATTTGTTCCTTTGAAAGGATCATGTCTCCCTCGAACAGATTGGGGTCATGGATGCCCAAATTTTCTGCAATGAAATGGTAGTCGATTTATAAGGTGGTTCCTCAATCATTGTAGCGTGCGAATACAGCCGGCTCTCATCGCTCCCGGCCGGTTTAGCGTTTCGAACCGCCCGTGAGCTATGAGAGGCTATAAGACGTGAGCTATAAAACGAACTTCGTGCCTCGCTGTGAAAGCTTCGCTTTCCAAGGACGCCCCTTTGGAGTTCAACGGAGCGCAACAGTCACAACAGTCAGCGGTCAATACTTTTCAAAATAATGGCGTTGAAAATGATCGCATGAGTTTTGTCGAGATTCAAAGCATTGAAACGCCGCAAATGAGTATATTTTGGGTCGCATAATGAGCTGATTACGTGGAAAATATACGCAACAGTGCATTTTAAAGAGGTAAGACGAATTTTATTGATCAGTTTTAACTGAAGACCTCTGCTCCCTCTGGCTACAATCATTCATGTACGCTTTCAAAGCGAAATCGGATTAAATTCTGTGGAGTCAGGGTCAGATTTTCTCATGCTTGCTATTCAACTCGCATTGATGTGTTTAACCAACAATATTCTTTAAATAGAAATATTGAACTTGAACACATAAAAAGGTTCGCGAAATATGTATGATATCCTTGCGGAACAGGTTCCGGAGAATGCCGTCATTAATGACGTCATAAATGGAACCGCAACGGACGCAAACTCTTTATCTTCCACATAGTGAGCCGCTACCGTTGCTAAGAGATCTACTTTAAACTTATTTCAACCCCTTTCGTTTTTTTTTAGAATCAACAAACAATCAAGGAAATTATTTCGGCGATGATTTCAAGCAATGAGAACGTATAAAATGTAAATGTTTTATACTGACATTTGCTTTACCTGCAAAAGTCGCTGTGGCCGTTATTAGCCACAAGTTTACTGTGTTTGATGTTATTTCTGCGCGTTGTTTAATGCGATTGTTGCCTGCCGATGAACGGTTACTTCAATATGACACGGCTAGAAAAAATGCCAACTATGTTTTGATAAATTTGCATAACATAGCTAATAGAGAGCTCACCCATCCAACTGTGTCCATCAGAATGAGCGTTCGTGCCAAAAGGTGTAATAAGCAGGAAAAAGAAAACTTTATAAATTGTCCATAAAGTAAAAAAGACATTACTTACATGTTAAGTTAAAAGTTCATTGAGGACACTAATTAAGAGATAACAAATAAAAATGTTACTCCTGAACATATAATTGCAAATCGAACGTTTGGTTCTTTGGCAGATACCTTTTTTTAATAGTTTTTGATAATAACGAAGTTGTTGTTGTTTTCAGTTCGTTGATAAACTAAGTTCCTTTCTATCTACCAACAAAAATAATTAAATCCTAACTGACAAAGGGCAAATTTCTATCTCCGGTAACTTTAAAAAATATCTCAAACAAAAATATTGTAGCTGTCATGGAAACGAAACAATTAATTTCACTTTTAGTCCCAAGTTTATTTTTATATCAAGGTTTGTGACATGATTGCTCTTATCATGCTAATCTTTCGATCACTTGACACATGTAAGATAGGCCAACAATAGTGTATTTGGAAAGAAGGCTGAACTTAGCGGTCAGTTGACATAAAAAAGGATATTGTGTCAATATAATACATCACAGTTTTAAAGGGGAAATAATTGCGAGCCATATAGGCAATATATGAGAAAATAGCTATCGAAGCAATTAGTTTGCCTTTCTGTATATTTCAACAAATTCAATTAAAACAAAAATGATTTCACAGTTACGTGACTTGAAGACATTTCTAATGGAGGACTTTAGTTATGTACTTAATTGATTGTTTTGTTATCTGGTGCTTTTTTGCATTTTTCATTACGATTCATTTGCAAAGAACGTAAAAACAGTAGGGGCAATGAGATTTTAAACGCTGAAAAGAACTCGTAAATGATTTTGTGTGTAACTTTGCGACGAGGATAAACTCAACCCAATTCAATTCAAATGGCCGGTTTTTTCAACCTCAAGTGCATAAATTTATTCTCTTTTGAAAAGACAAAATTCCAGCGCTCTTATATTCCATCTCCGTATAAGCAAATTACGCTGTTTTAAGACTTGTAGGTTCAAGAATATTATTTGTTTATTGAGAAAGAAAACTACTTGCATGATAAATCTTTATAGGCATTGGTCCTTCGCTTAACTGAATAGCAAACAAGCTAAACAAAATCTCACTCACAGCGACTTCGCATCAGGTCCTCGACATCTCAACATATAGTAGAAAAACAAACAGCACGCAACCTCGAGGTTCGTGTTAACGAACATTCAGATGTCAATAAGCAGTTAGAGCCAGCCAAGCACATCAGAAAGCACCCTAATCACAAGTACACGTGGAATGTTTTAACCACTGCCCACTCATGGTTAAAAAGAAGAATAAAAGAAGCATTCTACATTGCACGCTACCGCCCTGAGCTAAACAAACAAGTGCAATCACTGGACCTCACCTTGTTCCCAATGGGAACAGGTATTACATAACTGGTGTTATCTGAACTATAAGAAAGTTGAGCGTATGCAGATTTTTTCACTCTGATGATGATCGAACAGATCGAAAACGTTTTTTTTAATAAGTATCAATTTTAACAGCTTTTACCTTTAGTTTTATTTTTTAACCTTTTATCGGCGAAATGTATATATCAACATATAGTATTTTAGAGTATTTTTTTTACATTTAGAGACGCCTATAGCTTACCGTCAGGGTTTTCCGATGCACCAAGCACTGCTGTAACAAGCAGAAGTACACCAAACCACTTCATTTTCTTCCTTTCGCCAGAGCTTGTATAACAGTGGAGTGCAGCTTCCAACTGATGGATCTGCAGGGTGAACCTGGAATTTTATTGGATCAAGTCGGCGACTTAAAAGACCACTTGAGGCCAATCAAAACTAATCGAAAATGAGGCCCTGTTAGGGGGGGGGGGGGGGGGTTCAGTTATCCCTTATCCCTTTAATTCGGAGCACTGTTATCCCTTATCCCTTAAAGTATCATCAGCGTTATCCCTAAAAGTATCTTTGGTGGAGTTATCACCGTACAGAGAAGTGAAATCGTATTTCTAATGATTATCAAGAGTGAAAAAGACGTTTTCAGCTAAGACAGCCGTTATTTCATCCCTTTCAGGCCATTCCCTAAGGTAACTAGAAATTGTTTAAGGTATTTGAAAGTAAAAGAAAAGAACCTTTTGTTTTTTAATATTGAATTCTTGTTGCTTTACCAAACAATCATCCCTGAAATTTGGGTTAAGTGCTGTTGGCGAAATAAGAAATAATAATCTTCATGCGTTATTCGCAGATCAGCCACAGGATCCAAATTTCAATCCATGATTGTACGTTCCCACCGGCTGGAATCCGCCCCGAGAGGACTCAGAACTCGATCGAAGACAAACCCTTTCATCTGCGGAAATCACTGCGAAGGAACACTTCAGTTAACCAACCGCAATGGAAGGACAATCTTTCAAGACAGGACAGAGCTGAGCTCAAAGAACTCAAAAGCAACCAAGCGGTCAGAGTTCTTCCAACCGACAAGAACTTAGGCCCTGCCCTGATGTCAACAGACTGGGTGAAAAATGAGACACTTAGACATCTGAGCGATGAACTCTCTTATTCCAAGGTCACCCTGGAAGATTGGTATGTTTATCGTGACAATGTTATTAAGCGACGTGAACAGCTTATGTCAACTTACTGTCAGTTAATTGTTCCTAATGTCGCTAGATTCCTTCGTAGTTACGATCATTTTATAACTCCGGCTAAATTTTATGTTATCCCTAAGATACATAAAACACCTATGGTGGGCAGACCTATTGCTGCTAGTCATTCTTATATTACTAGACCTATCAGCATTTTTGTTGATGAGCTTATCAAGCCTAACTGGCTACGTATGCCTACTGTACTTAGGGATTCTAGCGAGTTAATTCAATTATTGGAGAACACGGTTCTGCCTCACTCCAATTGCTTTCTTGTCACCGCGGACGTTGTTTCCCTTTATCCCAATGTGGATACCAAGAAAGCATTGGTAGCCCTCGACCTCCTCCTTCGAGAGGCTCTAGCGCCCAAGACTCCATTGTTGATTCAGCTCGCTAGGCTGGTTTTAGAGAATAATTTCTTGTCCTCGGAGTTTAGCTCCGACATCTTTCATCAAGAGTATGTTATCGCCATGGGCACCCCATTTGCTGTCACGGTAGCCAATGCGTTTATGTATCAATATGAGAAAGATATCGTAGAGCAATATTCTAGTTATCTTGCTCTTTATCGGCGGTATATCGATAATATCTTCGCCATTTGGGTTGGCCCCAGAGATACCCTTCTAGAATTTCTGGACACTCTTAACAACAAAACGGGATCGTATTAAACTTACTTATTGTATTAGCGATAGTAGCATTTCCTTTCTGGATCTGTTTCTCTATAAGGATACTACAAACGTACTGCAGTTTTCAACATTTCAAAAGCCTCTTAACAAATATCTATATACCGTAAAATTCCAGTTATAAGCCCTGGGCTTATACAACTCCGTAAGGAGTTTTGGATGGGCTTAAAAGCGGAGGGGCTTATATCCGGGAGGGCTTATAAGCGGAATAAAAAAAACGTTTCGAAACGAGCCACGGGAGTGTTGATCGAAATACGTTTTTAGGTTAAAAACGCATAATAAAGCAATATTTAGCCCTGTTCAGTACTGTCATTCGGCACAGGGGGGCTTATATCGGGGGGGGGGGGGGGCTTATAACCGGATGCATTTATTTGTTTATAGGTAGATGGGCCTATAACTGGGAGGGCTTATAAGGGGGGGGGGGGGCTTATAACCGGAATTCTACGGTATACCCTTTGAGTCGTTTCATCCATCTAGCAACAAGAAGGCCTTTATTAAGGGGGAATTAATGAGGTCCGCTAGAAATAGTTCTTCCCTTGAGTCTTTTTCCGAGACCAGAGAGAAATTCTGGGGGCGGCTACGAGTTAGGGGTTATCCTTTTAGATTTTTGCTCCCACTGTTTCGTGAAATTAGATACAGTGACAGGAGAAGGTGGCTTATGCAAAAACCTAAAAATAGGTCTAAGGTTAACAAGACTATTGTCTTCAAAACCACTTATAACTGTAGTCACGCACGTATCAAGCATGTTATTCAGCCAGATGCTTCCAGATTTGGATTGCACTGTTTGTTACAAATCTACTGTAACTTTAGCTAGTCTTTGTAAGTAAGTTTTTTTGGGGCCCACAGTTTTAGCTAAAACTGTGGGCCCCAAACAGTTATGTCACACTCAAAACAGTATCTAGGTATATATACAGGTATACTTGATTGTATTGTTAAACTCCCTGAAGAAGTGTGCGCTAGTCACACGAAACGCGTAGGAGAAAAAAAAAAGTTTTACAACTCAAGTAGTTCGCAGACGTGCTGCTCACTGGTTTTACTTTAAAAAATACTAGAAATTTTTTAAGGTATTTGAAAGTAAAAGAAAAGAACCTTTTGTTTTTTAATATTGAATTCTTGTTGCTTTACCAAACAATCATCCCTGAAATTTGGGTTAAGTGCTGTTGGCGAAATAAGAAATAATGGTCTTCTTTTGTATTTTATGATGAATTCATACCGATTATCTGCAAAATACCAGACAGCCATCAATACGTGCTATCGATTAGTGACCAGCTTTTGTTGATAAAGAGTTTATTTTGCACGGAAAGATCAGTCAATGTTTCTCCATGCTCTGGAGATTTAACATTGACCTTCATTCGCTGACGGCATACTGTACCTTTTCAGCTGCATCTGCACTTGACAAAATTGGTAAGAAATGTTTGAGTTTAATTTTTTTCCGATATACTGCATTCAAAAATTAATTCTTTCAATTCTACAACTTGTGAACAAGCCAAGGGCCGATTTTTTTTTTGATCGATGTCTCGGTGTTGTGGTTAACCTCTGCTGAGGTACGATGAACCACCAACGCCTCTTTTCGATCTGCCAACATCCATGAGCTTTTTTGGGTGGGGGGATGGGGGGGGGAATGGGGGGGGGGGGGTCGAACGATGGTAAACGAAGAAAAAAGTGAATCAAATATTAATGTAAATCGGCACAACAAATAGACCTTTTTCGTGTCCCCAAATTAATATGGATTTTCCCGAGCTAAGTAAGTTATTTGAGAGGCACTGTTAGGGGTTTTGGGGATAAGGGATAACAGGAAAAATAATTTTAGGGATAAGGGATAACGGGAAAAATATTTTAGGGATAAGGGATAACAAGAATAGTTTAAGGGATAATAGAGAACAAGCTCTATGACGTCCGGGGTCTGTTTTTAACACACTCAGCTTGTCTTATTTACACTTTTGCTTAAATTTTTTACACCCTTGATCGGTTATCGGTCGTAACGAGTTAGTTCAAGCAACACGTTGAACCCAAGAGCACCGCTTTTGTCCCGGATGGCATGAGGTGAGAGACCAAATTGATTCACTTGATTTCGAGCTGCCTCATACAGAAGTGGTAGATGTTTCCTTAGGCAGTTCACTTTTTTCTTCGTTTACCATCGTTCGATCCCCCCCATTCCCACTTCCCCCTCCCCGCCGAAAAAAAAAATTCATGGATGCTAGCAGATCGCAAAGAAGTGTTGGTGGTTCATCTTTTTTTCACTTTCCTCAGCCGAGGTTAACCACAACATCGAGACATCGATCAAAAAAAATTTGTCGGGCCTTGGCTTGTTCACAAGTTTTAGAATGGACAGAATTAATTTTTGAATGGCAGCATCATATTGAAAAAAAATTCAACTCAAACATTTTTTTTACAAATTTTGTCAAGTGCAGATGCAGCTGAAAAGGTACAGTATGCCGTCAGCGAATGAAGGTCAATGTTAAATCTCCGATCCAGAGCATGGGAAAACATTGACTGATCTTTCCGTGCAAAATAAACTCTTTATCGACTAACGCTGGTCAATAATCGATAGCACGTATTGATGGCTTCTAGGTATTTTGCATACAATCGGTAAGAATTCATCATCAAACTACAAAAGAAGACCATTATTTCTTATTTTGCCTACATTACTTAACCCAATTTCAGGGATGATTGTTTGGTAGCTTGCGCTCAAACGACAAGAATTCAATATTGAAAAACAAAAGGTTCTTTTCTTTTACTTTCAAATACCGTAAAAACTTTCTAGTTATCTTAGGGAATAGCCTGCGCCGCAGACGTAACTTAACCCCGTTTTCGTCGGCGGCGCAGGCTACTTAGGGAATGGCCTGAAAGGGATGTAATAACGGCTGTCTTAGCTGAAAACTTCTTTTTTCTCTCTTGATAATCATTAGAAATACGATTTCACTTTTCACTGTGCTCCGAATTAAAGGGATACGGGATAACTGAACCCCCCCCCCCCCCCCTCTTAACTGGGCCTCACAAATAGGTAGGTTGAAATGCATTCAATGATGCGTGACTGAATTCTGTTCTGAATAATAATGATGATTTCGTAGCCAGAACCTCAGAAATGAAGACCTTTTTCCTGGCGCGTGCTTACCCTGAGGCCTCACTCGACAACGACCTCCGAAGGGTATCAACCGTTCCCCGAGAGGAGGAACTAACACCCATATATACCATCACACCGAAACGACGACGCAGGGAATAGAGTGCCGCTCGTGTTAACTTACAAGCCCTTCAACACCGGCACAAAGCGCATCCTGCTGGACAACTTCGACATCTTGTTCACTGATCCTGAGACACGCAGGATTTCCCCCGAGTTCCTTCTTGTGACGTATCAACGGGACAAAAACCTTAGGGATGCTCTCGTGCACTCCTCTGGCTACTCGCACTCAGATGCCGGAACTTATCCCTGCCAACGTCCTCGCTGCCTGATAGGCAAGTACACCACACCCCAAACTAACGTACAGGGCCCCAAGAGCGTCTATACCATCCGTGATCGCTTCACCTGTCAGTCTGAAAATGTGGACTATTGCATTGTTTGTGTAAAAAAATGTAAATACAATTTTAAAGTCCATACGCGGGACGAGGTTACCCTCAGTGTCCGAGCCAGAGGCTCATGTATAAGACGTAGGACTATACAGATCGAATTGGAATTTAGTAGTGTTGATTTTTGCGGAGGGAGGGAGTTTGTCGCCGTTGTGCCGTTCTATACATCGGTGAGACTAAGAGGCGCCTCCGGGAACGTTTCAGTGAGCACCTGCAAAGCATCCGCAACCATCTTTCTGGCTTCCCGGTGGCTGAACATTTCAACTCAGCCTACCACTCACTCGACGACATCGTGGTTTGTGGCCTGAAACAGTACAGCGGTGGCAAAACTAACCGGAAACAGCAGGAAATGCGACTGATTTTCGAGCTCGGTTCTCTCAGACCGAGCGGACTGAACAGTAGTTTCAGTATTATTTGACTGATTCTGCGCGTATTTTAACATGCGCCGTATATATGTTATTTTTCAACATCAATTTATAATTAATTAACTGTGTATATTGCGCGCGCACTCGTCGTGCGCGTTCGAGCCGTTGGTTTTTGTATAGCGCAACTCGCGTTTAAGCATTGGCATTTCAGACCAAAACACTGAAGAAGGGCCAAGCCCGAAACGTCTGTTAATTTTTAGTTTTTTGACACTTGAAAGAATTTTTTTTTCGAATTTCTTTACTAATAGGTAGGTTGTTCGGGTGACCTGATATCAGACTGTTTTTCTCGTGCGCGAGATGTGACGATTAGTTGTCGGAGCTATTCAACAAATTATGTCAGTGAATACATCTTGTATTTTTATTTGTTTATATGATGGAAATTCACGATAAAACATTTGCTCCAGAATATACTTTCTTAACAACTTTTAAAACATAAGATAACGAACAATTTAGTTTGAATCCAGGTTTCGTACGTTAGGATCTGTTATTCAACAAATTATCACTATCATAAAAAGACAGATATTCTGCAGTTGTTTTCCATGTTTGGTTATGCACTCGTGAACATCAAGGAGACAATAGCACTGCATAACAACAGTTTAACTAGCTATAAAGATGCGGTCTATTGACAGTTTGAATAATAAAACAATTATCCTCCTTAATGTCGAGGAATTGTGTCTAAATTAATAGTAAAAATAATAAAAATGGGAGTGTTTTCGGCACTGCCTCGGGGGGTAGTGCGATAGAAGTGAAGTTGAAAAAAATCAGTTAGGACCTTCTATAAAAAAAAAAAACAATTTAAAAACAGCTTTTAAACGTGTTTTAGTTTTGGTGTGAATGGGGTATAAGTTACATCAGTTTGAAATCACCCTTTCTTTCTTACGAGACAGGGCTTGGTGCGGTATACAGTGTATAGCCTTTTAACGAACAAAGACTTTCCAGAAGTCACCAGAAGTCACTCCAGCATTCCAGTAATCATCGCATTCCCATCTTGAGCCTCCTGTAGGTTCAATCAACCAGTGATAAGCACCACCTACGAAAGCAGGGTGATCGTACAACCGATTTTGATCTCTTCTATGACCCCATTTGCCAACAAAATACGCACCATCCCATCCCCACCTACTGCACGCTCCAGCCAATAACGAGTTGTCATCATTCATTCTCACGTACGAGCCACAGGCGGCGGGCATTACATCCGTCTGTCCGCTGAAATACTGGACTACAGCTTCACCAGCGCTGTTTCTTGTTGTGGTCACGTGGAATGTACGCTGCTTTCTGCAGTAGAATCTTATTTGGGAAAAAGCCAAGTGTGTTTTCAGTTGATTTATGGCGCTTTTCTGGAGAACCATCTGAGAGTTACTTATTCCACGGTATGACGTCTCAACTGACAACTGTGGACGAGATGAACTGTGTATCACAATGTCGGAGACAAGAAGCCAGCCACCTGAAAGCAGAAAAGATTCTTGTTGTAGTTTGAACTTGAGGACCCCTCATGTGTTTGATGTTAACTGTGGGGTCCCGTCAGGGGAGCCCCTGACTTTCTTGTGGGCCGCCCCACTTCTCTAAACAGTGGACATGCGGACATAGTAGTCGTTGTACTGTTTATATAGTGTTATCGTTGAGTCTGTTGAGTTAGAGCTGTCTTGCAACAATCGTGGTCATAAAAATGGTCATACGACCAAAAGCTAGTAGCATACAAACTATGCCCCGCTAAAAATTCGTTTTGAAAAATAACTTTATTTTGAACCGCTAGCAAAACCTATTCGTTGGTACAGTTTTGGTATTTTGAGGAGCATTCGGATCTTTAAAAGAAAAGAAAAAACCGCAAAACATAATATTGTATTATTTACTGAAACATTATAGAATACTTTAAGTATATTTTGTCCCAATCTTGTTGGTCAAGAAAATGACGGAGGGTTCGATAATGTTTTTCTAGAGTCAGAACTTAATAGCACCCCCACAACTTTACCTCCGTCAGTTGTCATGTCACAATAGACATTTAAAGGGTTTCCATTCTTCTCAAGGTCGATCCAGTATTTGCCGTCTCCTCTAGAGACTCCTTAAGTCTCGTATTTCCTTGCAGGAATGGGCTGGGTTATGGACAGACAAGCCTGGGAATGCTACAAAAGATAGATAGTAACAAATAATAATTATAAGAGGCACGTGTTTTTTTTTAGGTTTTGGGTTTGAGGAAAATTGCAAAGTGGCACACCAACTTCTATTTATATTTTGTGTAACTAAGTAAGTACTTGGTTAGGAAGAAGCAGTGATCGTTATTGTAACAAAATATGTTTATAAAGTTGAGAAAGTTTGTTTAGTCAATGACAGCAGTTTTGAACATCTGCTTGAGATATGAATAAATACCTTGGTTCAAAGCTATGAGGGATCAGAGAGGAACTATATTTCATGGCGAATCCCTCCCCCCTTACCCCCCTGGGAAAAGGCTTTTAGGGGTTGCTACAATGCTGTCGAACATAAATGTGATTTTTCTACAAAAAAGAAATAATTTTAAGATTAGACTGCGTATTTCCGCCTTTGTGATTACCTAAATTCATTCAGAATCATAAAATAGGCAATTAAGGAGTTAAACAGTAAAGCGTTTAATTTCTTAATGGATATATATGGTCTATTTTAGAAAACTGTATTTGAAACTGGAGTTCGTTTAATCGTGACAGTTTACTTAGGGTGCAGTTGAAGCCATCTCCCTGGTATCTAGCCTTACAACGGCATTCATACGAGCCGTCAGTGTTGGTACAGTCAGCATTGCGGTCGCACCAGGAGCCCACGCATCTTGAAGTGTCTGGCACTCATCTAGATCTGAAAATTAATAGTGATTGATTGATTGATCGATCGATCGATCGATTGATTCCAGTGTTAAGACCTTAAAATGTCTAACAATATAATGTGAAAGGGACAGATTACACATAGTTTATATAACAGTTAGATGACATAAATTCTTCGTGACAAGACAAGACAAGTTTTCCTTCCGTGATACAAGAGGAGCGTAGGACCTCATGCTATACCTCTCCTTTGAGGTTTTACCACATTTTCAGGCTTCAAAACATCGAGTAGCTGTACATTCATCTGTTGATGGTGTTTTGATATGACAAGTTATAGATCTACTGATGTTGGACATGCAGGTTTAGCCACGTTTTGAAATTTTCAGGTATAATTCCCTTTGTATGATATTTTTTCAGGTTTTTGAAAGAAATAATTGAGGTTATTTCCCATAATTTCTCTACCCACTACCGTTTCTTATAATAAATCCTAAGTAAAAGTGACTTATATCCTGCCTTTCTTGCAGGTGTACTGATGGCAGTCGCTGCATTTAACGTCTTTCCATTCATACTTATACTCAACACCAAGTGCGTGTACACAGTCTTCTCCTTTGAAGTTATTAGGCTGATTCCTCGCCCAAGCTGTAAAGTTGCCACGCCCGCGATCTGCCCAAATGAAGTCACCCTCTGTCAATTTGTCATTGTGGCCGAGCCAGGATTTTGCGCCATTGTGACGATGCTGAATAAATACGTTCTCCTCGTTGCTGTTTACATCAACTAGGACTGAATTCTCCTGTCGGCATTTTGACAAAGCTGTGGTCCAGTTTTTACATTTGTCACTCGTGTAATAACAATATCCGTTGAAAAAGCTCCATCCTGGATCGCATACACCTAAGAAAAAAAAAAGACAGCCATTAAAGAAAGCTGTTTGCTTTTTGTTCCCTGTGACTCAATATTCACATTCGAATAAGTTGAAACGAAGCGAAATTGATGGAAAACTGACGTAGTTAGGCACTTTACAATTGAAATGATGCCAAGTTCCGTCCAAAATAAATATAGTTTATAACAGCAATTTGGGATGATTTTCTTAAGAGGGATCATTTACTCCTTTTGCAAATTATCATAACTACTCCCAAAGTATGCGTGAAATGTATGATTTCATTGAAGGTCACTTGCCAACGACTCGTTCGTCTACAAATAAAAAAAATAGTGTGAACTAGGTGGATTAGGCTAAAACTGGGCGCGAATGAAACTTGTCTAGTAGAAAAGATAAATTGGTAGGCCTGATACGTTCATGCGTTGTGTTGATAAATTGTAAGATAGCCGCTTGTGACAAGTGTACGTTGACTGAGGCTGGTAACACTAAGAGAATTAGGCATGCGCTGGAAGCCTCACTCATTTTTGCTATCAACAGTACTGACCTGTTAAGACCACATAACTCACTGTCACAGGATCATATCTGGTCTCGTACAATTCTTTGATACAAACTCTAAATCCAGAGATATTCATGTTCTGAAAAAAAAAAAAAACACTTATTAGCACTTCTTCTGCTGTTAATATTGCTACTGCCACTTGCTGCTGCTGCTGCCGCTGCTGCTGCTGCTGGCGCAGTTACAAAGGTAATATTGATCTGGTTATGGAAGATTCCTTATAGCTTGATAATGTCCGCTTGACCAAGTAAGAGGCCCGCAGGTCCAAATCTCCCTCCTTGCCACTTTAGGGATTTGTGTTCCTAATGTTCACGTTGATCTCCAGTTTGGGTTGCAAACAGGTGTTTTTTTTTATTTTAACATTAAATTGTTTTGTATATTTGCAGTGTCGCTAATTAGAACTTACAACAGTGCCATTTACTCTGAAACTAAATAGAGTGATTTATTCATTTTATTTCAGTTCAAAAGCAAATTTTTACCTCGATCCATGTGGTGATACCGTTATGAACTGGTGCCGAGTTTCCATTTTCCGTTGTACGATGATTGGGAGATATCAGAACTGATGGTGTTTTATTGTAACTTCTTGTAAAGTGCACAAACTGTAAATAAAAAAAGATAATTAAACAATCACATTTTTGCATTTCCCTGAATTGGGTGTAATTTATCAAACACGGAGATAGTGTTCGCCACATTTCCAAACACTGTCGACAAGAGAGTTGAATTTCCTACTTGCAGTGGCGTATGATTTACTGATTTACTGACGATTTTCGTCGCGTACTATTAAAGTCACTTGATGATTATTTTTAATATATATTCTGTCCCCTCTACTAACTATGATTCTGTATATCAGTTCAAAGCAATAAAAAACACCCTTCACCGTTTCAGTTGCAATGTTGCACAAAACTTTATCTTTGGAATTCTCGTTCATTTACATGTATCTCTATAAATGCTGTTGTTGTTGTTGTCTAGGTTCGATTATTTTGTTTATGCAAAAATTACCTCGCAGTAAGCGTTGTTGTTTTCATCCTTTGGTGGGTTTGTGTTTGGGAACTTGACAAAGCCATGTTCAGTGAAGAGTGGCTTGTGTAGTTCAGAAAACGCCAACCAGTTCTGTAATAATAAAAAGTAGTATTTGGTTTCATCGTAACTCTCTGGCACTAAACTATAAAAAAATTCGAGATGTTCTGTGGACATAATTTGGAACTATTTCGACAACGTTACCTTCGGTGAACGGGGGCTAGTGTTATGCAATTACATGTAGTTTAGTAATGAGGTGGCAATAATTAATTGATAGCTTGACTAGCTACCTGAATGTAGCTCACAAGTAATTGATGGAAAAAGGTTGCACCATTCTTAAATTTAATACGGATACATAGCACAACTGATAAAAGAGTTCTTCTTTTGATAAATTTTTCCTATACTTGAACTGAGGTTTCCTTCCATTTTGAAGGGGATCCATTACTTATATAAGTACAGACGCAATTGGCATATCAACTCTGATATTAGATATTTTGATTTCTAAGTAAGTGCTCTCTACCCAACTAAGGCAACAAAATCGTCTTTATCTCTTTCTTGCTTGTACAATCATATGCATACTTCTAACGTTTCAACTCTCATCACTAATATCGAGGTCTCAATTACAACCGGCCAATAGGGTACCTTTACGTGATGTGAAAAATAATACCATACCATACCACTTTAATAACTTTTCTTGAAACCAATTTCACAGCATGCAGTATGTATGTTTTAAAAAATATATACCACATTGATATCTTCATGCTTTCCGTCGAAGTTCTGCATTTCACGAAGGCAAACTTTGAACGAGTCCTTTGTGGCATCCTCAATCCAGACAAGAGCAGCATCATACTCCTTACCACTTCTTAGATGCTCTGATGTTACAAGAACTACAGGCGCCTCATGAAACTTGCCCTGAATTTGATGAAATAACGCATATAAAAAATATAAATTTACATATCACTTGTTTCCAACATTACTCCACCCGGGTAAACACTAAAGCTTTGATTTAGTTTCAAAGTATGCAGTGTTCTTGATGCTATGTGCACTTTTGGGTTGATATTTTTTAAATATGTTTAGAGATATTTTATAATTAAGGTCATTTTTTACTAATCAAATTTAAAATTCGATTCGGTTTGTTAGTCTAAACGACATTTTATTGCAATCACTGATCGAATAATCAAAAAAAGGCACACTTACTTTAGGAAAAGTCACATCTGCGCAGTTTGTTCCAGACCACCACTTTTGGATCTTGATTTCTCCTGTCATTGCTTCGGGTGGTGCTCCTTGATACGCCAGCAAATCAACAGTGGCAAAATGATTAAAGTTCTTTGTGTTTCTTCCAGATTGCATCGCGCACACCGTGAAGTTCGCCGTGTTTACATTTTCGGTCCATGAGGATATGGCGTCGTGGACAGTTTCGGTGTCATTTAAATACATGTAGCTCACTGTAATTTGGACGTGTACTTCTTTGTCAGGATAGAAGCGGTATGGCGGGAAAACAACTGTTTTACAGCTTGAATCGGACCATCTTGGGACGTGAAGTTTTACTCTGTCACTGACGATTGGGAAACCTGTTTAAGAAGTTGGAATTAGTATAAATCAAGATTCAGCAAGAATAAAAAAACATCATACCTGGGCCCTAACCAGACGTTTTCCATAGACGAGACAAGATCTTGCTAGTGGGTTCTGGAGGCATGCCCTCCAAAATATTTTGAAATCTAGAAACCCTGAATCTCTTTTAGTGATATTTTTCATGAAGTATTTCTTGAGAAAAACCAATCTTTCGAAAACCCTTCTTTCTTTTCTTCTTTCTTCTAACCGCTTCGAAGGAGAAATCGTTGAGGAGGAGTTGAAAACCAATCTTGTTCCCAACGAAACATATTTTTTCGACGCTTTTGCTTCTAATCAAGCAAAAGAAGGCAAATAGTGGGTAAGTTGTTTTATCTCGAACCACATTCATGTATACTCTCAAGGGACTGCTTTAATTTCTCAAAGAAATACTTTCCGCTGTGGGTGATCAAAGCGCGTGACTTGTAAAGTGTCACTCTATAGTTGTGCTTCAACACTTGCGTTCTTGTAGAAAAAACGTGACTTGTCAAATTTACAAACGTAATAGAACAATTAAAAACGTGAGTAGCCCAAATCTTACGTGACGTAAACAATTAAGAATGTGGGGGGTTCAGCGCTCGAAGGCAACGAAGTTTAAAACGATTAAGAACGCAATTTGTACTGGTACAAGTCTTTAGGCGCTAATATTTATTTAACCTAAAACGATTAACAACGCAAATTTGTACTGTACAAGTCTTTCACACACTTAAACGTTGCTAATAGTTAACCAAAGGGAACTCATTTCGTGCCAATTGATTATTTCTGCTGAGTTGCACAATTGAGAATTGCAACATCATTCAATGCAGGTGTGAAGTGATATTTACAAGTGTTTTTGTAGCCTGTTGTGAAATTACTTCTGGTGGAAGCAGTAAACGCTAAGAAGTTTTTGCTACTGTTCAGAAGTTAATGCATCGCCATTAGAAAAAAAAAACAGCAACTGTTTTACTGGAAATGTAGTCGTTAGAAATGGCATGTGTAGCCGTTAGGTAAAGAATAACGCGAGGAGAAGCGGCTTTTGGTAATATCCAAACAAAAATTTACTTCTCAATGTGGGGTTAAGATTGCGTGACGAGACAAAAGGTAACTCTGTCGTCCGTAACCTTTATCGGGAACCTTGCATTAAGCCGAGTAGAAATCTTTCTAACTCGAAAGGAAACAACTATTTGGATTAAAGGCAAACGTCAAATATATATATGATAAATGCAAATGCGGCCTTACACTACTAAAGACCTGAAAAAAAATTTTTTGGCTGCGGGGGGGGGGCCAACCCCCCCCCTCTTCGCCTACAGTACTCCACTCCCACCCACAAATAAAAAAAACACAAGAGGGGGGGCATATATATAACATCTCCCTGGGGGAAAAACGTCAAAGTTTACCATTTTTAACCAAGCCAAAGTATATGAGTCCAAAGCGCCCAGCCGTGTCGCGACTGACAAATACAGCATTTCTTTCGCGAAAATAAAAAAAAAATGCTTGAACTGAAAGACGTTTAAATTCTTCCATGATATGTTCGAACAACAATGCCCAGGAAAAACCTTCTACTCATACTAACTTCATGCAAAAAAGTCGATATCTCGAAGAGATCTTTGATGTTTTTATTTTGGGGTAAAAATTTAGACAAGACAAGTGCCTCGTATTGCCTCTTGCTAGCCTCAGCGTTGCATTCTTGTCTTACTCTGGCAATCAGAACCATTCTGCCATTTAAGTGTCTTTTGCATTAAAGGAAATGTAAGAGAGACTCTAATTTACCTTCGCAGCTTCTTGGGTGATAAACTGAGTTGTTCTCTAGACCCCTGCAGTAGTTTAACTGATGCCAGCACTTGTTGTCGTATGTTGTTCCATTCGCAGTACAAACTGGATCCTGATAGGAAGGACAGTCTTCATAACACACGCAGCGAGCATCACGGGCACTGTACGTTTTACAGATTCCAAAAGAAGGACAATGGACGCCAAGGCATGGGTTCAAGTCTGTCAATAAACAAAACAAATAAGTCATGTTAAAACGTCAACATGAACCAAATGCAGATAACTTAAAGAATTGAATCTTATCTTACTGGCACCGAAAATCATTCTTAAGCATTTTGACGACCGATTGACTGACTGACCGACCGACTGACTGACTGACTGACTGACTGACTGCCTGCCTGCCTGCCTGTAGGCCTGCCTGCCTGCCTGAAAAACCTGCCTGCATTTTTGTGGTACCGTTACCTCCAATCACAACATAGCTGACAGAAAGGGGATCGTGCTGGCGTCCCGTTCCACTTAAGTCTTTTACGCATATTTTCATTGATGTTAGATCAACTTCCTATAAGCAAAACAATATAATGGAAATGATATCATATATCAGAAAAGATGATAGTTTTTACATTTTTATCGTCTGGCTGTAAAATACTCTTTACAAGAACAAGAACGTTCATTGAGTTTCTGCTAGTGTTGCCGGCCGAGAAAGAACGCAATTTGCACGCTAAGAAACAAAAACTACACGTCCAATATGGCGGAAAAATCGAACCTCATGCTTTTTATTGTCTTACCCAAGATACTTAGCGACTTTACAATTTTCAGGGGGAGGGGTGGTTATCATCAATACGACCAAGTGCTCCAGATATTTATCTACTTCTTTCTTTGAACTTTACACCTACATGATATAAATAGGTAAGCTAGGAATATCCTACCTCTAGCCAGGCAGATATTATGTTGTTTTCCGGTGGAATTTGTTTTTTTTGCTTGACGATCGTAACGATGGTGTACAGACACGAGGGCAACAGGCGGTGAATAAAATGTGGTGTTAAAATGCACTTGCTGTGAAGGAAAATATTTATATACATCTGTCAGCTTTAACTATCATCGGGTTTGTTATTCTTTCAAATGTCTGCGTCGTTCGAGAGAATATGCTAAGGAAATTTCACAAAGTAGTCCAGAGAATCCTTATAATCCTTATAATTTTATAACTTTCTTTTTCTACCGGCAAAACAAACATTTTTTCTTTTGTTGCACAACACTTGAAATTTACAGATCGACTCGTAAAGATTGATGTCACTCATCTTATAACTTAAACTTCTGCAACTAGCGGTATGTCATACATGACAGTCATTTTTTGCCTAGCAAGTTGTGTTTGACAGCAAAAAGGCAAAAAATGTTACGACCACCTAAAAGATTTCTCAATTTAATTTTAACGCAATTCAGCGAAGTGAACTTAAGTTTCACCAGTGGAAGATGAATTAATAAGTTAAATAAAAAGGCTAGATGACTGATAAATGCTCGAGAAAATGCATGTCAAATAAACTTACTTGGCAGAATCCATAGTTGTCGTCAACTGTTGGGATTCCATTATTGGGAAAAACTGCTTCTCCTACCAGCGTAAAATTGAAATTTGAGCCAAGTCCAAGGAAAGCGAACCAGTCCTGCCAAAACAAAAAAACAAACAAAAAGGCATAAAAAAGCGAAATGTAAATTGGAACAAATAAACAAACAAACAAACAAACAAACAAACAAACAAAAACAGCATTTTATATTTAAAATCAACAATTCTGTCATATAGGCTCAGTTGTAGACGCAATTTGTTTTGGGTTTGTATTTATACACTTTCACTTGTGAGAATTAAATTTTCAAGCATTCTTCGACACGGTAAAAGTGTTAATGTCCCTACTCACCACAATCGTGTCTCGGTGCGTTCCATCGAACTGTAAAAACTCCCGGATACACAGCTCAAAACCACCGGAATTCACGTTCTCAAGCCAAACATACATGGCGTCATTAGGCTTTGTGTCACGAGTGTACTTAGCTGAGACAAACACTGAAGGTCTTCCACCAAAGCTCTGAAATTGTTCAGAAACTTTTTGTTAACATTTATAATAATTTCTTCGGCTTGACAACTGTTGATTTCAGTCTTAAGTTGAATTGAGTCATTAGCTTAGACTGTGAGATGTTTTAATCTATGAAACATGTAAACATAACCTTCTTATAAAACTCACATGATGCTTTTTAATTCCCCTTTCACTTATTCAGCTTTAAGCGCATAACAGCGCGAACAGAAAGGATAATCTCTTACTCTTTTGCGTGTGATCAGATTAAGCTAACTAGTAACATCCATGGCCCCTAAGGCCGATGAACAAGTTTGTTGACTAACCTGTGTGAATGCCAATTTGTCACACTTGGTTTGTGTCGTCCATATCCCATTAAGAGTGACACTTCCATATGTCATTTGTGGATGATCTTGGAAAGCCAGCCAGTTGATAATTCCAGTTCCATTCGTTCCAATGCCTGTCTCACGAATACACACCTCAAAGCCGCGTGTTGTCACGGATTGAACCCACATGGCAGCAGGCGAGTGAACACGAGAAAACTCCTCACCATGGCTCAGTGACACGTGTACTTGATCCTTAGAAATAAAAGTTAAAGATACCTAACAGTTTGTTAGTTGACAGCAGGCCCGTAAGTAGGATTTTAGAGGGGGGGGGGGGGGGGGGGGGGGGGGGGGCCCAAAAAAAAAAATTTTGGGCCATTTAAGACTATTAACACTGTGTTGCTTAGCTGTACATCTATTTTTGTTTTAAAGCCTTTACAATATAGTGGAAGGATTTTTTAGGCCTGAAACTTTTGAGGAATAGACCATTTTCGATCGAAGGAGAGTAGCAAATTAAGCTCAGAACAAATTAAAGCACTCATTAGAAACAGAAAGACATTTAGGACGAACGAAAATTTTCGTTCAGGAAGAATCAGCATTTAAGAGGGCCACTTTCGTTGATTGATTAAATGTTTTTATAATAAATATTATATTAACAACTAACGGCTTATATGGAATAGGTATGGAGATATATTGGTTACCTTACCTTTCCTGATTTACTGAACGTCTTAGGAAATGCAATGTTTGTGCAACGTGGCAAGCGACAATGTTGGTTAGGTAAACACCCACTGCCACAGCTCCAGCCTTGAAGATTTTGTGTTATGTTTAACTTGCCTGTTTGGAGAGAAATTCCTGAAAACGAAACGAGAAACAATTCATTTGCTGAAAATTATCGTAAGGCCTTTTTTAAGGCATTTTCCTAGCTAATTCACCTCGCTTAAAAAAAATTGGGATTCATCCTTAGCGCAGGTAGTCTCTGCTTGGTTTTGGGTTCTTTTCTTTATTACTGTAGTCTGCTTTCGTGGAACATTGTTAAAAGAAACCTGACCACACATTTTGAGCCCAGACTGAGCTCAAACTGCCATTTTATTGCGCGTAACAAACTGATCATGCATCAAATGATATTTTATTGTTTAAAAGAAACGTTGTCACAGGCTTACTCTGAGTTCTTTTTTTGGGTAAATACTAACATTTTCGACCCCAGAGCATCTCGAAGACATTAAATTTTAAGGTTAATCCTAGGAATCGACATTATAATTCTTCTTATTTTGGATTTTATTGTGCAGATTGCGGCTCGGGAAGTAAGAAGTTAAGAGGTTTTCCTTTGAAGCGGGTTTGAATTTGTTAATTTGAATTTCATCCACAATTTTTAATGAAAAAAAGTGATGCCTTGAAATGTGAATTCGGTAACAAAATTTAGATCAACCAGCCGAAAATTACACATAGGGTTACAGCAAGCGGCTTAGTCTCGTTATATTTTGCTTTTATATTCACTTCAAGTCGGGATTAGACTGAAGTCAAGCCAAAGAAGGCTAGCATATGGATACATAACTGTATTTTAAAATATTACCTCCAGAAAAAGTACAAAAAGTAGCACGATGATGCTACTGAAACTTTCAAGGGGCCAAATTGCTTCTGTACACAGGCATCGGAGTATTCGGATTGCGATTTTCCCGTGGGGGGGAGCTTGCCGGCCTAATCGGTTTTTCGCGGAAAGATATGGACAAAGGCGACCGCAGACATGCTAATGCTCGCACCAAAGCACATAAGCAATTTAGCACATTTTTTTCAGAGGTTTAAAGTTCTATTTTCAACTGGATTTACATACACAGGTAGGTCTGGATTAATATCGCAAGCAGAAGTCAAGTAATGGCCAAGTCCTTACATTTTATCACGAAATGAGTGCATATCACTTTTAAAAAGAAAAACACCAAAAATTGTTTAAATGATTGAAACTGTTACCAATTGAATCTAAGGGAAATTATATAGTAACAAAAATATTGATTTTTCCCCCAATGCATTGTAACGCCACTAGAGTGTAGTTTCCAGTTGAAATTGTCAGTAGACAGATGCCGCCCAGTAGTTCCGCGTCCGCGCACGAACTATTCGTTTTACGAATAGTAAGCAAAAACCGCTTGTTTGCAGCAAAAAAATGATGTTAGTTTAGATTTGTACAGGTGTTTGGTCTGAATACTATGCAATGTTTTATTTGTCGTGGAATTAAAATTAAAATGATCCTGGCAGAAAATTAAAGCGAAAGCTTCTGAAGCTTACAGAAAGCAGAAAAAAGCACTCCGTGAATCGGACTCTTTGGGCGGATTTCCATGTCAGGAGTCATATAGGTTTCATCATAAGCTGACAATGCTTTAAGCCTTAAACACTCCGATAATTCAAACAACAAATAGCTTGGGCGTGTTGTAGAGAACGTTTTCTAATTTCAAAGGGAGAAGTAGAAAGGCCAGCTAACTAGTAGTTTATCCTCTTTTAAACTGCAAATGCGTGATACATATACTATATTTTTTCGTGTTTCCTAAAATAAGTCCGCTTTTCAAAGTCAAACAGTTCATACTTAGGTGCGGAACGGACCCATTTTTGACTCTATGCATTTTTTAATTTTTTATTCCGCTTTAATTCAAGAGTCACAGATGATAAACTTTCGTATGATAAGAAAGGCCAAATTAGTTTAATTTTGGGTGCCAGTTAGTTCAATTTGCAAACCCATCTTTTGGCACTAAGCTCACATTTACCGCAGTCAAACAAAGTAGGGCATACAGTTTAACTGATTGTAATCTTTTCATAACAGAAAAATATATCATGTGGAAGTGCCTTTATTTGGGATATGGAACTTTTGCTGGTCTTTACAGATCATGTATATTTCAATGAGTTTACAAACAGACCGCTAAGGGCATTGGCGCATTGGTAATTCAACTGGACGCAAATAATAATGTGCAGAAAACTGCATGTAACAAAAAGAAAAACAGCTTTATTTTACACGTAAATTCGGGAAAACCCGTCCAGTATGTTCTTGTTTTAACTTCCTTCAAATTAGAGAAAAAGGGGGTGTGTCAACTTGAATTTCGTAGAATTATGAATGAACTTCATAAAAATAAGTAATATTATATTATGGTAACATGGTTGTCAAATACCAAATGAAAACATTAACACTTGAACATAACGAATTGAACAGCAAGAAAGATAGATCACTGGCATTAAACTGGCATGTAACGTTCAATGTACACACCCAGCTCTAAACGGACTGGGTACTGTAGAGCTTGAAATTTTCGCCAATGACGTTTTTTTTGAATAATAATAAGAGACAAATCTAAAGATATCACTGCCTTACCTTTCACTGTGTAAGTGAGATTCACCAAGATGGCAAAGAACAGCAAAACTGAAAGTGAAGGTGGAAGATTCATTCCCAAGCGCATCTTGTCAAGTCAGAACGTGCACTGCTCCAACGCGCTGCCAAAGTCTTACTTTATACTCACACCTCAAACTTGCGTAAACAACTTATCACATTATTGCTTGAAAGAATAGAATTAGTTGCAGGTCAGGTTTAGATCACTTTTGAAGGAGTCATGTGATAACTAATTCCTCAAAAATTGTCACGAATTGAGAAAGAATCACTAAAAATAACTGCCTCTGTTTTGTCTTCCCATTAGAGTGGGAGTGGACACCATTTTTTTTTTCAGAGATTTAATCAGTGGCAGACTTACAAAGCTTTCAAGCGGATTTTCAGGTTACTGTAGGTTATCTGAATTCAGTGAACAGTATGTTTGATAATCCCTCCAACTTGTATCACGAATACTGAAATGAGCGTGGAAGTCAGCACGCAAAAGTTAGTGTTGCTCATAATTATCATTTAATGAAATGTTGTTACCGTGTAGTGCAGCCTTAAATTAAAAATAGGTAGGCTTAAATTGTTTCACGTGTTAGTATTTAGCAAGAAATCTCATTTCCTGCCGCCGCGTTCCTTTTGGTCAGAAGCAAGAAACGGGTGTTTTGCTTCACGCGTGCGTAGTAGTGCAAGTGTCGTAACACAATGGTAATAAAGTCACAAGTGTAATAACATTCGGTCACAAATGTAATAAAGTCACAAGTGTAATAAGGTTTGGTCACAAATGTAATAAATATTTTACACTTAAGCTCAAATGTGAACGGCACCTGTCACTGAAATTATGTTGTCAGTAACTATCACTTTGCATGTACACAACATTTATATTGAAGAGTTTGTCTAAATGGACATATTAATCATTGGTTCGGTTGAACCCCGTCAGATAAAGCACTGCTCTCAACCAGTAACATATTCAAATGGAATTGCATTCAATCATAAAGTAATTAGGCAAAAAAATCCCCTAGATGGCACCAAGCCTAGATATATTGGAGTATGGTCGATTTGCCATAGCTGGGATTTATTCAAGAAATGGCCAGACAGCGTAGACTGGCTTTCATTTAACCATGGCTAGAGTTATCCTCTCTTGCTAGAGTTTAGTTCGAGTATATCGTAAATACATCAACAGACGAAATGAATAACACAATACTGGCCAAGATTTGCTATCACGATATTAAAGTTAGTATGGTCGCATTGTAACTTCTGCTGTTGAAGTTGGGTTTCATGCTAAAATGACTGTCACTAGGTAAATAGACTTCTTAAAATTCTACGAGATCGTTAAATGGTGATAAAGTATTTTTATTGACAACTGTTCTTCTTATGAAACCACAGACAAACCACCCTAAGTGTTCGTAGGTTACTGATAACAATTGTTGACATAAGACGAACAAAAGAAATACATCAAAATATATGAGGCTTATGAATAAAGCACTAAAAATTACATAAAAATTATCTAAACGCATCTATGTGTGAATATCTCAATAAAGTAAAATGAAATGTTAACTGATTCATATGTGGTGTTTTTTGGCCTTCCTAGAACATTTGAAGCATCTTATTGTAAAAACGACCTTATAAATGACTAATTTGTCCATTTAGACAAGCTCTCCAACATAAGTGTTGTTTAGATGTAAAGTGACGGTGACTGACACATAAGTTTTAATGATAGTCCCTGTTCACATTTGTGTCTGTGTCTGAAATATTTATTACATTTGTGACCAGACCTTATTACACTTGTGACTTTATTACATTTGTGACCAAATGTTTTTACACTTGTGACTTTATTACATTTGTGACCAGTTATTACACTTGTGCCTTCATCAATACTAGTTTGTTTTAATAAGCTGTCCAGATTTGCTTCTCATCTGAAACTTCTAAAAATAATATATTAACAATTCTCTATTTTTTCGTCGCTCAGCTATCTTTATTTTACCGTAACTATCATACTATTTTTTTATAATTGGCTATCCATTTTTGGTATCATTTGAAACTTACCGAAGCTATCAAGAAACAGTTACTTAAGCCAAAATACTTCATTCCACGAATTAAAATTTCCCCTATAATTAGCTAATAATTATATTTTTATTTTAAGTTTTTATATTTATGGTTCTACATCTTCTTCAGTCTTAGATAGATCTTATACGTTCCTGAATATCACGTGAAGACATCAAAATGAGTCACTCAATTTAAAGGTTATCTCTTTCAGGTGCCGCAATAAACTTATTAAACAAAATCCCACAAAACAAAAAATTAAACCAAAAAAATCGAAATTGACTTTTAGTTGCCTAGGTAGGCAAAATTCTCATGGAAACATTAAGCCATGTGTTTGAACGTTTGACAAATCCAATATTCAACCTTAATTTGTTAGACATATCGCTAAGTTTCGTAATTTTTGCTTGGACGCTTTTAAAGGTACATTAAGCTGAAATTAGCCCTTCAAGCACTCTTCCCTCTGAAAAAAACGAAAAACAATGTTTGGTGCAGTACGGTTTTAACGAACAAAGACTTTCCAGAAGTCACCAGAAGTCACTCCAACATCGTATTCATCGCATTCCCATCTTGAGCCTCCTGGAGTCAGCAGCCAGTGATACAAAGACGCTACAAAAACGGGGTGATTGTACAACCTATCTTGATCCATTCTGTGGCCCCATTTGCCGACATAATACGCACCATCCCATCCCCACCTACTGCACACTCCAGCTAATAACGAGTTGTCATCATTCATTCTCACATACGAGCCACAGGCGGCGGGCATGACATTAGTCTGTCCGCTGAAATACTGCACTACAGCTTCACCAGCGCTGTTTTTTGGTGTGGTCACGTGGAATGTGCGTTTCTTTTTGCAGTAGAATCTTATTTGGGAAAAAGCCAAGTGTGTTCTCAACTGTTTCATAGCCGTTTTCGTGAGAAACATCTGAGAGCTACCAATTCCACGGTATGACGTCTCAACTGACAACTGAGAAGGAGGAGAAGAGCTGTCAATCACAACGTTGGAGACAAGAAGCCAGCCACCTGAAATCAGACAGTGTCGAAAGGTCAGGTGTGCAAATAAAGAATACCCAAGCAAGAAAAAGTAACAATGAAAGACTCAAATTTTAACACGAATAAAACATTCATCTTAGGACCTGGAAAGTGTGCACGCGTGTACGGTATTGAGATCATTCATTGGTGTGCCGGAGGTCGCGTTACAGCCAGCGTTAACTATTTGTTTGTTGTTGTTGTTGTTGTTGTTGTTGTTTGTATAGAGCAAAAATAACGGCATTCTCATATTCCACAACTAACCTCCGTCAGTTGTCATATCGCAGTAAACTTTTAAAGGGTTTCCATTCTTTTCAGGGTCGATCCAATACGTCCCGTCTTTGCTTGCTTGTACATCCTTGCAGGAATGGGCAGGCCGATGAGAATACAAACCTCTCCTTTCTACAACAAAAAAAATATGATAAAAAAAGTTGTTTCTTTCAAAGTTCTTAGACCTTATATATTATTTGCGTGACGTTTTGGGAAGTTTTGCCAAATTTTGTCAAAACTTTTGAGCACACCTTACGACTGGTGAAGAGGTTTTAATATTCCCAAAACGTCCCGAAAGTAATAAATAAAAACTGAGTACTTCAGAAGAAAAAACCTTCATTTTTGATGTGCTATACAGCAACCATTGATTTGTTATCATTTGCACAACAGAAAATACATGTATGATTGTCTGATATCTAACATTCTTTGTGCTTAAAACATCTTTACTTACCCCAAACCTCGATGTAAGTCACCGTTTCGACTTCAAAGACACCAGCGCTTGTTGCAGCGCAAAGATAATTCCCTTTGTCATTGATTTCCATGTTTCTAAGGACTAAGACGCCATTGGTTTGCAGACTTCTCCCAAGTGGAAGCTGTGCTCCATATCGCTTCCAGCTTATGACGGGCCGTGGATCGCCGGTAGCGCTACAGTTTAACGTCAAAGTGTCACCTTCCGTTGCAACAACCCTCGCCGGTGGCCTCACATCGAAATGAGGATGAGAAACAACAACCAAGAGAGTTCTTACTTCATCAGTTCCTAACAGATTGACTGCTGAACAGAAGAACGTATCTGAGTCAGCCTTACGGACGTTGGAAATCTGTAAACTACCGTTGTTATACTTCGCCCTCTCCTGCGGTAATTTTCCAGATAATTTTCTCCAAGTGACCACAGGTGGCGGATAGCCAGTCACGTGACATGTTGGAAAAATAAAATTACTTCCTTCGATGGCGTAATGAGGTCCCGGATGAAGAGAAACGCGGGGATGAACTGGAACAAATAACAATAACAGTGTTATTATTTGCATTATTTGATACTAAGAAGCTTACGTAGCAGATTATTGATTTTACCTCAGGAGAAACAAAGGTAAAACCACTCCTCTCGAAGAGTTTTACCCTTTCAATTTTTTAATGAAGAAATCTATCTGTCCTTCGAAACTTTTTTCGCTGAACACAGCTCAGGAAAATCAGTTATATCGTTGTGGTATTTTTTGGTTTATATTCATTATGATATATTACCATACACCAGAAAAAAGGGATTCCAACTTGCACCAAGGGTAAAACTAAAAACCACAACATGGTTGTTCCTAGCTCAGTGTCCTTCAATTTGTCCTTTGCATGCCTTTGTTATAGACCCGTTATAGATATTGTCAGGAAGGTTTATATGCACATGATATTCAAAATCCCAGATTTAAGTAATGTTGTGTTTCGCACGTTTTGTTAAGCTGCAACGTTAATGACCATCTGACGGACAAATTGAAGCATGTTTTTTTAAATTTATTTCGATCCACAAACGTTGTTAATTGTCCTAAATAATGAAATGATAATCAGTCAAGCATCCCCTAGTTAGTCAAGCGACAACAGGTATTGGTAGGTGATAAAGAAATTAAAGGTACAGCCGCAAGATAATTTTTCCCACTTGTTTGTTACAAGTAGAAGTCGCCACGGAAAGCTCAATCTATGAATCGAAAGTCATACACTATCTGATTGTTTTCCTTGCATTTTTACTACTTACCATTCACCACAAGCTGAGCCAGGGATCGCGCTTGTCCTAAGATGTTAACCGCTGAACACTCATACAAGCCCGACTTATTTCCCGTAACGTTTTCTAAACGCAACACTGCTCCTGAAACTACTGACTGGGCGATTTCTGAGCGATTGTCCGCTTTGGTCCACACTATTGAAGGCTCGGGATTACCGCTGGTAGAACATCGAAACGAGGCTGTTCCTTTCTCGTTAACTGTCAGCTTCACAGGAGAAACAACAACAGTAGGGGTTGAGAGAGATTCACCAGGCTCGCCTTTAGCTCCCGTCATGCCTTGGGGACCGATGCTTCCTTTTTCTCCTTTGATTCCAGCTTCTCCTTTCTTCCCAATAGGTCCCATAATTCCTTGCTTGCCGCTCTTTCCGGGATGTCCCATAACACCTCTATCTCCTTTCTTTCCTGTTCTTCCTTTCTCACCCCTTCGTCCCCGGGCCCCTTTTAGTCCTCTCGTTCCAGGTGGGCCGGGAGGGCCTGGCGGACCAGATGAACACGTTTGACCCTTTGATTGACAGAGTTGCAGTCTACCTTCGGACAAAAGTTTGTTGATTTTAAGCATCGCTTCCGCTGCGGTTTTGTCTCCCGTCGCGTTCTTGATGGAACCAGCCTGACGCTTGTTTCTGTGAGGTTTGCTGGGTTGAAATTCTGAGAAGGAAAAAAAGAAAACGTGAAAACTCAAAACTGGACAAATCTTCTTGTACGTTATTTATAGATGGATTTCAAGTCGACAGCTAGGTAGATGTATCTTGATTACAATGGTCAAAGGTAGGCTTGATATCCACAAGAGTCTTAATGGTGTGCATATCTAAGTGTTCGGGGTATTCCAAATGATCGTCTGAGCACTGACCGTCCCAGGAATTTTGTTGAAATTAAAAGTCGTGTATGACTTATTTTTGAAAATCTCAGATTGTAATCTTCTTTGACGACCCTTCTCTTTTTCTCAGAAAAATTTTACACACATTCGACAAAGGAGACCTGGTCGTAGGAGAAACCCTTGTAGCATGCTCATTTCATATCGATTTCGTGGATTTCTTTGCCATTGGTTTTGTAGAATGAAAACTGTTATGATCAGTTCTTCGTTTTAAATCACTTTAAAGGAAAATATTGAAATGACCTTGGTGACAGGTAAATGACAAACAGACTGAACAGACAATTATTAGCCTGGAACATTTAAAACACAAGTAATTTCCACAGAAATAAAACCTTTTTTGGAACGTTTTGGCAAAAATTGCAAATATTTGACAAGACAGCCAATGGTAACGGACTTGTTAATTATGGAATTTCGCTACTAGAATTTGAAAATCTGCCATCTTGGACCCGTAATGAACATAATTCATCATAGCTGGTCAAAGTTTATTTGAAGGTGTTCAAAATTTAAGAACATACATAGTCTTTACAACGAAATTGAGAGAAAAATGGGCACAATTTCTGATGCAAAGGTGTAAAAGAGAAAATATCCAAGTTCAAACATGCTATGAAAACATCAATAAATAAAAGTACTAAAGTTCTGCCAAACAATTATCAGTCAATTAATTAATCAATCGATCTTTGAATACAATTTGTCAAGTGAAGATGTTTCTTGATATTTCTCACGATCCGATTGCAAAGAAAAACCTGCTGATCATATTGTGAAACTGTTTCAAGTCATGACACGTTTCCAAAGCCAAGCAGGCAAATTCCACCCCATAGCACCCCTGTACTTTTGTGACTGAAGCACAAGTTTCTCGGACATTAAATTGTAAATTTATAACGGGTAGACTTTCTTAAAGCATTTGACTCATGAATGTTCAGAGAAGCTATATATAGATAGGAGTCTCTGCACTCTCAAATATGCTTAGCCAGTCGGTTAGCTTTGATGAATTGTTTTTAGGTCAAAGGTTTATCAGCTTTTATGAAATTAAATCACTTCAACACAATATTCATCATTATTGAAATGGCAGCGGCCAAAAAGCCAACACGTACAATCTCTCTACTCAATACTTAAAGTTCATTCACTGTTTGCGGAAAAAAGGCGCACGACAGGAAATACATGTTTTTATATGCATATTCTATCAGTTTACGTTTTTTATCATCAAAAATGTTTATTATCAAGCTATTTTTTAGACGTTATTTATTAACAGAAATATTAAAAAATATATTATTTGGCCTCTAAACCCTAGCGAATAACCAGAGAACAAGTACGGGCTTCAAGAGGAAGAAACGGAAGTTTAGTAAATCACTCAATTTTAGCTTTCGAACGAAAATTAATAATGCGCGCTTAAATAACTCCCGAAAAAAAAAAAAACTTACCATGGATCGTATTCTCGAAGAAATTCGCCTCTCCGTTGTTCGCAATCAGCTTTAATCCTTCCGGCGACGTCTTCAAGTCTGATTATTCTCTTCTGCTGCTCGTTTATCACCAGTTCAACTCTGACAAACCCGGCGCAGTAAAACAGAACAGATAGAACTGAAATAATGGCAGAGAAAGAAAAGGTGGAACTGTTCTTTTGACGATCATGAGGCGTTTGAACAGTCAATTTGACCATTTCACTACTTGCCATATTTTAGTTCTGCTGATGCTTAGAGACGTGCTTCAGCGAGTCAACTTATCCCATAGTCAGATGATCTCGAGTTTGACGTAAACAGGTCAGCTGGCCAAGATTACGAGTGTTAAGTTTTTAGATAAGGGAGGGGACTCAGGGGAGGGGCGTTATCGTACATATGTCCTCCTGACTCTGCTACATAGCCTCGGGAATGAAAATGGAGGGGGGAGGGGTGATAAAAACTTACGATAAAGCTAACTATAAGATTTTGGCACAGCCGTCAAAGTGATAATGCGAGTCTTCGATCGATCAAATAGTGTATACTGCATGGTGGCCAGGGTAGGGTGTACCTAAAATTATTATTGACATTTCCCATCCCCTTTTTCAGTAAATTAAGGTTGGTGGGTTCTGCCTTGTAAATATGTTTTTGCAAGCAGGGAGGGGATGGTGCCGTTTATTTACTAAACCTGCTTGGCATGCGTCTGATACAGAAACAATTGGGTGCGAAACTCCGTTTTGCCCGAAACCGGCTCGCCCGGACTGATGAAGTCTGTCCTCCCGGACTGAAAGTATGCTTGTTCGGACTTAATTGTCATAGTCTATAAGATTCGAACTTTGGTCGGACACCGTACCTCACCGATTTCGCTGAAATTTGGCATGCAGTCTTGTTTTAGGGTCCTAACTACCAAATGTATATTAAAAAGTTTCAATTCTTTTTATTTTGGGAAATATCGAGAAGGCCGATTTGAAGCGTCCGTGACGGCTTGCCAACATGGCGGATGGAAGGTGTTCTTGTTACTTCGACACTGAACCTGCCGTCACAGTTTCTCGATCATACTTGGCATAGTTATAAAGAACTATCTTTCTTCTTTCTATATATCAAAATAGATTCGGCGAATGTTGAGTTTGGATGATCAACGGCCAAGAAGTTCGAAGTTCGAAGTTCGAAGTTCGAAGTTCTTGCTTTCCTAGTAATTTTTAAAGAAAAAGTAAGAATGACCCTGTTACGGAATGGGCAATTTCTTAAACAGTGATTTGGGAAATGCGAGCAACAGAAGTTCTTGTGAAACGAATATTGAATAACAACAGCGTATAATCTCGACAACAAATAAAATAAAGTTGCCGACATAAAAATTTGGAGAAACGATCGTACGCTCAAAAATCGCCATATCTTTGGCAAAGATTATGTATTTGTTTAAGATAAGCAAAGAATACCTGAAAACTGCTTATTATAAACGACTGTAACCCTTTCATGTTTCTCCCGATTATAGTGCTGTTAAATGAGCTGATCCGCTGAAATGGCGCTGAAATGGCCAATTTACTAGAGGTTCCATAATTTTTTATTCTTAACGGTTACATTTCCCCAATTTTTTTATTAATGGAATCATTTTACCAATGAACAAGCTTTGTTCATGGTAAATGGCTTGTTCTAAATCGAGATAACAGTGGAGTTATAAGCCTTTCATTTTGTAGTAAATTTGAGACTGTTCAAAACATCGTTAACATACCTTCGAACTTCTTGGCCGTTGATCATCCAAACTCAACATTTGCCGAATCTATTTTGATATATAGAAAGAAGAAAGATAGTTCTTTATAACTATACCAAGTATGATCGAGAAACTGTGACGGCAGGTTCAGTGTCGAAGTAACAAGAACACCTTTGATCCGCCATGTTGGCGGGCCGTCACGGACGCTTCAAATCGGCCTTCTCGATATTTTCCAAAATAAAAAGAATTGAAACTTTTTAATATCCATTTGGTAGTTAGGACCCTAAAACAAGACTGCATGCCAAATTTCAGCGAAATCGGTGAGGTACGGTGTCCGCGAACTTTTAAAAAAGCTCGAAAATTATGGAGTATTACACTTAAATACGTTTCACCCTAAATAGTCTTCCTAAAACATTCGAGATCGGGGAGATTAGTTTGGTTCCGCATTTTGCAAAGTTCCGCAGTTCTGTCCATTCCAACAAATTGGCGACATCGATCGAGCGCCACTGGGAACGAGCGCGCCGAGCGCTTCGAACGCCTGGCAGTTTATTTTGTTGGTTGCTACCTGACAAACAATCGAAGATTCCTTTTCATATTTTGGTCGGGTTTTTTTTCGAACCAAGTACACCTGAGAGTTGCTAGTGCGAAAGACGACAACCTTGCTTATCGTTTTAACAACTTTAACGATCTTCAAGACTGTCTTCTTGGCGACTTTGGTCTGCTTGGATCAAGACAATTACGCCATTTTGTTTAAAGTGCTACTGTGATGAAATTCGCATGTTTCCTTTCGTAGCCGTTTTAAAATATTATAAAGTACTTCATATGAGAAGAAAAATGCCGTTTACAGTTTTCAAATATCTCTTTTCGTTCTAGAGATATTCAAGTTTTTAAAATATGCAAATTAGCAAAGTTATGACGTCATAGACTCAACCAAATTTGGATCAAATATGAAGAAAGTGATAACTTAGCCAATTTGTATCGAAACTCTCTGATTTTTTGCAGTACTACTCTGCTAGTTGAGTTGCACAATATGAACTTTACAATTTGGTTACCATGGCAACATACTAGGTTCCAGATCCCCTGATGTTAAAGGCTTTTCTGGCCAATTCTGGTATTTCTTTTTGATATTTGCCGATGATACTTTACATGTGTGATGTGGCAAGCATATGAATAGATTAGACAGGCGTCTTGGCCGGGTTACATTTTTCCGAACTGAAAAATTCTAAAATATTAAAAACAAATTCATGGGGACTGGAAAAGAGTTAGTTGCCATGGTAACATAATGTTATTATACGTGTAAGTGTGTCAGCTGCAGAACTATTAGTCTGCCAAGTTTCATTGGTCTCCGCAGAAAAATGATTGAGATTGATCAATTTTTGTACTTGCGATAAAACTGGGTTGAGTAGATGACGTCATCAGTCCCCTAATTTGCATATTTTACGATTTTTTTGAGCTCAAATATCTCTGGAACTAAAAAAGATATTTGAAAACGGAAAACGCCATTTTGAATCTTTCGTTAAATACTCTATGAAACGCCTAAAATTTCAAGGGGTGAAAATTTGATCATAGTAGCACTTTAAAGAGATTCATTAAAATGCCACGCCGAGCACCTCGCTACAATCCTACGGCTCTACGAATATGGAGAATGCTGAAGAGAATGGGAATAACTTCTCCACAAGGAATTTTTCTGTCCATTGTGTTTTGGAGTTTATTTATCTGTCTTACGTATTATACTTACACCGAACTGAACAAGTTTCTTGCTAAAATCGAGGCCAGGAAGCTCGGTGCGTCCAAGTTACATCCAAGTTTTATAATAAACAATGAAACATTGGCGGCGGCAAGCATGAATAGAGTACGTCAGTGGGATCCCTTTGGCATTATCAAGCGGTATTGGAATAACTCGAATGTGGAAAACTTGGTTAACTATGTCAAAGGCAAAACACCAAATATCTCGGCTTATATACACGTACCTGCAGTCTAACAGTGTTTTGTTGATACAAAGAGTGCATGTTGTCATCTGACATTTTGGCTGGATGGTAAAGCTTGCCAGTGAACCCTACATTTTCTTGAGTTTAGTAAGCAATTTTTTTGGAGTATCATATGAGTAATCTACAACTGTTTGCTAGTCTTGGCCTATAATTATAATGTGTACTGACTTTTGACATGTACACATGTACATGTAGTACTTTGCATCTTCTGCTACATGTGAGCAACTGCTTGAAAATAGCTTATCAAAAAATACTTTACATTATCACTATGGCTGTGAATGCCAGGATAGGGGTGCAATTTGAAGCAGAGATGTGTACAATGTTGCCAAATTTTTAATGCAAGGTGGCACACAAGATACACTGGAAATAATATGCACATACAGATAGGTCGTAAGTGCATGTACTCTCTGCAAATATGAACAGATCAGTGGTCCACTGGTTAGGGATCACAGGAGTTCTGCAATGATACTTCTTCCTGTCTCCAGTCATTAATGTTCAAAGAGGAAGGTAAATTTTAAGACTAGCTCTTTGGAGCAGGAAAGTATAAACACAAGAACAGGTTACAAGCAGAGGACTGCAATGGAAGAGAAGAGCTGACTTTGGCTTGTTTAACTCTGTGCGGTTCAACCGCTTAGCAATATATTTTTTCTAATAATATTATCATGTAACATGTAATATAACCATCATACAATCAGTTACTGCAGGCTTGCAAAGCAATCAGACTTGAAAAATAGAATTGCCATGTGTGTATAAATATTTATTTATTTTCAGTTATTTATTATAACAATAAATGAAGTGTGGAACAAGTGTAAATTATCAAGAATCATCATTTTAACACTTGTGGAATCATAATGGGAAGGGATGTTGTCATGTTTAAGCTTGCATAAATTAGAATACATTATGTTGCACGTGACCAGTTGTGTTGTTGAATAAAGAATTCAAGATGTCGCTGTGTGCGTCCGAGTCTTAGTGACAAACATTACAGATGTGCTGTATGCTGTGTGCCTGGCAGATGAGACATAACTACAAGTTTAAAAAATTATCAATCCTCAATGAATAAAAGCTCTTTTAAAAGAAGCCCCTTACCAGACTTGGTAAAGTGGTTTGTTCATATTTTCAAGTCCAGTTTACATTTCTCACTTACTGACATTCAGATAGTTTTGTCCATTTAAATATTTGCAAATGATAGTTGTTCAGCATGTACAACAACTGTTTGTCTTTTTACTTCTGTTGTCCTCTCTGGGTAACACCCGAACTGAATGAGAGGCTGGTGTTTGTTTCTCCAAGTCACATTTAGCTACAAATATTTTACCTTAACATTTTAAAAGCTCAATTTTGTTGCTTGCAGTTTTACAAATGACATTTCCCATATTTGGATAGTCATTCTGCCTGGAGCATCATGCACGGCTCTGTTCCAGGGTATTCTGGAAGAGACAGGTTGTACTTTTGAGCCAGTGAATTTGGCACAAATCTGCCTCCCAAAAAGTGAAATCTCCCTTGAAAGTGTTTTGCACAGAGTTTTGGAGCTGTCAGGGAAATCAAGAAGTCTGGTTTAATTCCATTTGGATTTCCATCTTCTACATGCCATCCTGAAGATTTAAACAAGAATAACGAGCAACATTTTAAACAACAATAACATCAATGGCAAAAGTTTATGTTTTTACAGTTACAATTATATTAATCAAATTAAATTAATATATGCAGTTATTCCTGTAGACCTAATTGGATTTTGTGTATCATTCAATTTACCCTTTTTAATTCGCAGTATCATTATATCACTGGTGCAATCATAATCCAGACCATTTGTGGATATAGAAAAATACTTATTATTCCACTATTGCGCCATTTTACCATATTAGGGCAAAAGAACGCACAAAATAATTATGCCACGTTATTACACAGTAGAACAGGGCAAAAATACGTGCGGACAAATTTACGGAATACTGGCCCAAACAAAGTGGAAAAATTAGTGGGGCTCGGAAAAATACTACGCAACTCGCAAAATATCCGCGCGTATCATATGTTAAACCATCGAATAAGGTGTATATATTGCCTTCACAGTGATAATGCGGCAGTAAACTAAACACTAAGCCATCTTACTACTCCTTCTTCAGCAATATAGACCAGTCAGAGATTGAAATCCAGAAAATTCAGAGAGAATAATAAAAAGTAACCTACTAAACTGTCTGGCCTGCAGGCTTGGAAAAATACATGTACTTAGCAACTTATGAATTAATTATGCATTGTAAAACATCATTATAATAGAGAAGTTTTCACATAAATGTCAAAAGAAATTTGCATCTGATTTGGTTTTGCATTACTAGGTTCAGTGATTGGTTTTAAAATCTTGCACAAAGTTTCTTAGCCAATCAGAAGTAAAACCAAAAACTAATCGTGACTCATTTATGTACATTTATCCGCACTTCTAGGTTTGTGCCTGACTGACTTGTATTAAAACAGCTTCAAGTTTTGATTGGCTCGCTGCATTGTCTGCGTCCTTTTTGATTAGTGGGAGTAATTACTTTGCTTGTGGTTTTACAATACTCAGTTGAAAACTGCTCTATTGTCTGTCAAACAAATTGAATAAGGACTGTGTATAAACTATGGTATGGGAGGCACGGTGGCCTAATGGTTTAGAGCGCCGGACTCCGGATCGAGCTGTCAGAGTTCGAGCCTCTATCCACCCAGGTGTATAAATGGGTACCAGCGACATAATGCTGGGGGGAGGGAACCCTGCAATGGACTAGCATCGCATTCACAGGGGAGTAGAAATATACCTAGCCGCTTAATGCTACGGAAACCAGGATAAGCTCTGGCAGTGTGGGCCCCTTGGCTCGTGGCTTCTCCTTCTTCTTCATAAACTATGGTACAGTGTGCTTAAATTATCTCAGTCTACTACATGTAGGATATCCTTCTAACTGACCTGACGGAATATCAACTGAGCAAACAGGAATTTTGACTTCTTTTAACACTGACAGCACATCTCCAAATGGTGGCCTGGCATTTCCCTTAAAACTGAAACCAAAAATTGCATCCACAATCAACTTGTAGTCAGCATCAATCTGTGTTGCTGTCAGTATTTCACTGATAAATGGTATGTCCATCTTTTCACACTGTGTCACAAGATTTTTAAAGAGCTGTTTTTCTGTCCTCTTTGGATAATATATAGTTGGAATGTAACCCTGAAAAATCAAAGCAAATTTCAAATGACTGGTTAGTTCATGACTGTATATGTTGTGGTTTATATATTATTCAGTTTTTTTAAACCTGCAGGGGGGCAACAAAGAATAACGTCCCAGCATATTAGAATTCTGTAACTCGCGCAAAATCATCATTCTCTGAAGAAGACTGCAGAAGGCGATCAAAAATTTGGAAACAATTTTACTTTATAGATCTGTTTTAAATGTTTTTAAATTTCTAACTATGAACACAGATTCCTCCAACAGTTTTATTTTTTTAAACCAGTTTAATTTTTATTTTAAATTTCCTACAGATTATGTTAATGAATATGAGACAATAACAGATAACTAAAGATAAATGTAAACTACAACATGTACACATATTCAACATGTGTACTCTGGCATTGGCAGGTGTATTTTGTAAAACACAGAACGCAGAAGGCAGAATGATGGTCAGCAGCTTGCGTGCAGTTAGCTTTTACTCCGGTTTGCTCGTGGTAAGCTATCACTCCAGTTTGCTTGCGGTTAGCTTTTATTCAGTTGTTTGTTAGGGCATTATACTATTGCCGTTCCCTCACCACCATCATTCTACACTCTACAATAACTGCATTCTGCAAAATACCCCTGCCACTCTGGCATTCTGAGTTCTGCATAAGCAGATTTAGGGGGAGCGTCAAGGGGGATGTAGGGGGAGGGTCAAGGGGGCTGTCTCCCCCCTCCCCTCCCACTGCCCAACATTCAGTTGGGAAATTTAAAAATTATCTGTCCCCTTTTTGTGAATAATTTTCTTGGATCCCTCCCTGACCAGAGAAAATGAGGATTTCTTCACAGGGTATTTATCCTATTTTTTCCCATGGACTCAGCTAGTAACAAAATGTGGTCTGGAGCTAGAGTTTTGTATACTTCAGGTTAACTTAATTGCTATTTGCAAAATTATTATCCAAGATGCCAGAGGTAATAATAAAATTAAACTTGGGGGCCATTAGGAAACTTATTAATCTTAATTGTCAACATTGTGTCTAAAAATGTATGGAAAATGTTTTTTTAAGTTGGTCATCTGGCCACAAGAATGCATGTGCGTACCCCATATAACAGTGCTTATAAAAAAAAAAATCTTTATTACACAAATTTACCACATAATTATAATCAGACAGATTGACTTACGAACATCTTGAGATGCCTAGCTGCTACCAATCCATCTCCGCCATTGTTTCCAGGGCCACTACATACCAGTACTTTAGGCTGACTTGCTTCTCTGGGATAAGCTTTGGTTAGTGCGACAGCTACACTCAATCCAGCTAACTCCATTAGCTGATCAACACTGAACGAATACTCATTGAACAGCTCTTGATCGATCTTTTGGGCCTCTTCTTGGTTTAAGTATTTCATTGTTGTCCTAACTGTGCAGAAGCTCTTAAACTGGCGAGGAAAACGATTGCAAAGGGAGGAAAATCGGAATAACATGAGAGCAGTGAAACTGCTAAGAATACCAAGAAGAACGAAAACCTTCCATGCCATGCCCGCGATACGATTCCACTACCCAGCGGTTGTTCTTAACTTGTCGCATAGTCACGCAAGGCCAAGCAAAATCAGTCAGTGATCAGTGAGTAGCTGGGGGGTCCCTGGGGGGGAAGGGGGGTGGGGGGGGGAAAAATTAATAACGTTGTCTCTTATTAGAAAGGGGGTCACAGGCAGGAGGGCCATAGGCAGGAGTAAATGGTATCATTAACGTATGTATTAGCATTTTCGAATCAACTTTTCTTGAAGGTACTGAATGAAACACACCGGTGAGCATTTACTGCATACACAGCTTTAGGTAAACTTATTAATGAGATGCTCCTGATCAAGAAAAAAAGAGACCGACATTAAACACTCAAACAGACTCCATTCCAGCGAAACTGTTCACCATTTTATGCACATTCTTTAGTTTTTGTTTTTGTCATGTTTTTGCATCGCTACTGTTTATTTACAAAATCTTCCGTATTCAGGAAATCGGTTACACGTGGAAAACCTAGTTTCCCCAGGTTAACCTTAAAGGAGCAGTGTCAGCAAGATTTAGTGCTACTCGAAAATCCAGTGAAGGCCGGAACTTGGAATCAATTGGAAATCCTTGAAATGTGACTTGGTTTTACTTAAACACGAACACATTTTGCCAGTCTCTTGGCACTTCGTTATATCGAGGTTCCACTGTATTGTGTTGTTGTCTCCTCGACTCTTGTGACAATGAAAGCGAAAGCGACCACAAAAAAGGAGGAAACGAAACATTTGAGGTTATAAATATTTTTAAAAGAAAAAAGTAGTCATTTCCATTTCTTTCACTACTCAAGCCCACGCTTTTGCCTTTTTGTTTGTCTTTAAATTCCCTACACTCTTCGGAACAACTTCGGATTTTTTTTTTCATCAACTCAACCGCGGCTTCCGCACTTTATTTCAACAAGAGAAAATAAGGCCAGACGTAAACAATTTTCATGTGGTATTTTCTGGTATTACTGCTGGACACACATTCATCAATTTTCTTCTGCTTATGCGATTTTTCGTTTTCACACGAACGCAAGCACAAGAAAAGGAAAAAATTTGATCTTTGTGCTTGTGCTTGTGCTTGCGCTTGTGCTTATGCTTGAGTCGAAGTCGTTTTCACGGTGAAATAATGGCTGTTATGCTTGTGCTTGTGCTTGCGCTTGTGATTACGTCGCTAGTGAATACACTCCTCTTGGGACCCAGGCTTTGTTTTGTGTGACGTGATCTAAGACTGCCCTTTTAGGGTCTCCCATGCCAACGCGCGCATCGTTAGCATATCAATAGCCGGTAGCTACACCCAGATTACTGGTAGTCGGAGCACAGTGTTTCCAGCCGGTTATCCAAGCTACAACTTTAACGTTTTATCTGCAACGTGAAGGTAAGAATGACACGTCTAACTAAGAGGTTTCGGTATGACCGCTGGGCTTGGACTTTGCCGCTTTGCTCGAATAAGTCGAATAACTCTATTTTTAAATCCTTAATTACATTTTCAGAGGGCTCGACCCAATTGCCCGTGAAGCTAAAATGCATCAGTGTTTTCTTGCAAACAAGCCGGCTTCTTAAAATACGAAAGCTTGATATTGACCTTAGCTTTATGGCGATAAACTGTGAAAGGACGAGTATTGGTTTTCACCGCACTGTGATGGTAGACTAACTCTCTGGTTTACAACGACTGAACGGCCATGCATCAATGCGCGAAGACTTTAGCGCGACGCTCGTTTGTTGCCAGGGTCTTGCCAATATACAGAATGAACTTACAAGTGGCCTGAGTTTTATCCAAGAGAAAATGCTCATGTTCTCGTGCTTTATCAGATCAAACTGTGAATAAACAGTTCGTTTTTACAACATGTCAACACTAACAATGTGCATTTATCTCCGAATTTTATTTGCAGAGATTGAACAAGCCTAATTACCATGTCTTACGAAGGTTACACTACGTTTAAAGTCGAGATAAAGGAAGGCGTCGCCTGGGTCACATTTGACTTCCCGCCGGTAAATGTGCAAGGCAAACCGATGCTTGATGACCTGAATCGTTTAGCTAAAGCTTTGGAGCCGGATCGTTCCGTCAAGGTCGTGGTCTTTCAATCTGCTCATCCGGACATTTTTGTCTGTCACGCAGATATTGACATGTTGTGTGAGATTCCAGCCAGTGAACGCTCCATGGACGAGCCTATACTATACCTGCAGCAGGTCCTACAGCGCATCAGCACACTTCCTCAAGCCACTATTGCCAAGGTGGAGGGAATGGCCCGTGGGGGTGGACACGAGTTCATGCAGGCCTGTGACATGCGTTTCGCCGCACGAGGTAGAGCAGTGTTTATGCAGATGGAAGTTGGTATGGGCATTGTGCCATGCGGTGGAGGAACTCAGCGACTTGCGCGCCAAGTCGGTATGGGTCGCGCCATGGAGATCATTCTGGGGGCTCACGACTTCGATGCTGACCTTGCAGAGCGTTATGGAAGCATCAACCGAGCACTAAACCCTGACGAGATTGGGCCGTTTGTGGAAGAGCTGGCTAATCGCATAGCTAAATTCCCTGCGGGCTCGATTACGGCGTGCAAGAGATGCGTATCGAGTGCAGTGGAGACGCCTATTGAAGAAGGTTTGAAGATAGAAGCATACCAGCTGGGACAGGCTATGTCCCAGACTCCTGCCGCCAAGAGGTTTGCCTTTGGAAAGGAACAAGGCATACAGAATGATCTGGAAACCCAGAAGAACTGGGACAAAGGAGTGATGGACCTTCAAGGGGTACAATAGTACACACACAGTAAACGATGTTATTAACACGGTTGTTTTTCTTCATAGCTTGTATTGTTTATCGTTGAAAAATTGAAAAGTTCATACATTCAAATTCTGGACATCGCAGTTGCAGCAATTAAGTATTCACTGTGTAACTCAGTTTATACATATTTTGTGTGGCTTCTTTATTTGTTATGATTAAATAAAACTGACTTCACAACCGTAATTTGAGTTTTATTACGAGATTTGTCGGATTAGTTTTTATAAGACTTTTAATGTATGGTAAAGAAGATTAAAATTCAATTCGGTATTTTCGTCGTGTTGGCGGATTATGGGGCTGAGTCATGGACTTAAAAATTAAATGGCCAATTGGTGAAGTTTGCGGCTAGTATCCTGCGTATCTTCCTCAATTAACAATCCATTTTGTTATTTTCGGTTTTAATTACATCTTTAGAGGTTTTTCTTCCTTAGCAAATGACTAGTTCGAGGTGAGAAGTGATTGTGTACATCAGAAAAATAAATTTAAATATCGTGACACAAAAGAGCCAAAAAAATTAGAGCTGATTTTACAGAGAAATGTTTACTCTAGTGATTAAAATATGTCAACACACCTCTTTTCAAATACGACCCTCATCTGCGTTTTTACAAATTAAAAGAATTTAAATTCGGTGGACGATTTTAAAAAAAATGGGGAAAAAAACAAAGAAACCTGCCGTCTAAGCTGTCAACGGTTGTCAGCTTGAGCTCCCAATGTAGACTTCTACAGTAGGTCACGAAATGATCAAGAAATGATAAAATCATTTTACGCTGAGGTTTTCATTGTGTACAGCATCGGCGCTATTAACATTCCGAGATTTCTTCTATTAAGAAAATTTGCTTGGATACCGCGGCAATCGTACCGCCAACAAACAACTCGTGTTTTCTTGAAAGACCTCAGTTCAGTTCTGGCCCTTTCTAGTCTCTTCCGTCACGCAACGCTACGCCGCTCTGAGTGACAGCGAAAGTGTGGCGGGCAGCGGGACGGACAGTAGCCGCCTTGTGTTTTTCAGTTCAATTCTTTTTTTTTTTATTCTTTTTTTTATATATTTCAGGAAGTATTTGATGACATTTTTTTTGACATTTTATTTGCGGGTGGTTTAACGAAAAAGGGTCTAGTGAGCAATAAACCAAACAAGCTGTTTAAAACCGTTAACAATTTTTAATTGGTTCATCGCACAGCTGTATAGATACCTAATATATCCTTAAACCGCCTTTGAAACCACGTTAATCGATTTGTTATTGGTTTTATAAAACACGTCAGATGTGTTTGAACAGCTTGTTGGGGGTACTTTGATTTTAAAGCTCTACATTTATGGTCAGTAAAATGAAATAATAGACCCTAGAAATGGAGTTTGGAAGCGTTAAACGATTTTAGATTGGTTTTGCGAAAGTGAATAGTGACACTTTCAAAACGTGTTTGATCAGGTTTTTCGGTTCGTTTAAGTAAGGAAATATATATAGGCCACCAGTAAAATTGTCTAGTAACTTTGATTCGATCGCGTCGCGATGAAGTCGCTGTTGATTGTTCTCGTTGCCTTTTGCTTGGCTGTTACTGGTACTTACGCCGAGAACGCGGAAGGTATGAATTTGCCTTAGTTATATTACTCCCATGCATTACAAGCCTCTGATTGAATCGATTTGACTTTGATTGAAAATTTTACTCCTCTCTGTACTAGACTTAAATGCTTGGTGGATTTTTTTTTATATCCGTGGCCTATACTGATTACATAATTATAAAAAGAAAATCTCTGGTCAATTTAATTTCTTCCTGGTGTAGACTTCAGTTTACCTGGTAAGGCGTGTTTCCCTGCCAAAAATGAAATTACGTCCCTTTGAACTTGATTAAAAAGCTCCAAAATGTTAATGTTCAGATTTTACGTTTGTTTTTAGCTGCCTGCTTTCGTATCTGTCTGCCTTCTTATGCGGTCTCGGACAAATTATTTTTTTAAAAAATCTTCAGGGGAGGCTTGTTCCTGGATCTTGCTATTCGGCTCGCGTCTTCGGCCTTCGCAATGCTATCGCACCTTTGGCGCTCTAAGCCGCCCTTCCAAATTCTCCCTACAGACCTTCTTAGTACGTACTGAAAGGGTAACAAATACAGGTTACTAATTCCCACCCCCTCCCCCCTTTCGCACACTTTCGCCGCTTTATAATTTATATGTCTGCTTACTGAACAATTAAACAATTTCGTAACGAAAATACAGTTTGATTACGCTGCGTTGTAAAAACAAAATAATAATAATATGCAGATGTAGACACAACAGAATAATCAACCTCGTTTCAAGGGTCTTTTCATTGCTCTTCTTTCGATTTCCTACTATATACAGAAAACGAAGATGTCTTTGACCCAGACCTCTTTGAGGGAGACATGAAGCTGGAGCCTGGGCAACGGTTAGCAGCTGAGTTTGGACTTGATGTTGATGGCGGGATGTCACGTGGTGCGGCCATAAGGAGTCGATACTGGCCCAATGGAGTTGTTCCTTACACCATTGACTCCAGTTTGTGTAAGTAGACAGAGCAATCTTTGACTAAATGCCTAGAGAAGAATGGCTCACACGTAGTAAACATCCTGAATGAAATTTAAGGGAAAATTAAAGTATTTCTTAAATTTTGTGCCTGTGTTGTCCGTGGAGTGTCGCCATCATTTCCAAACGAAACGTTTCAAGAAGGAATTTTATCTGGTACTGTTTTTAACTGTTCAATTGTTTACATTCCGTTTGACTTGACTACAGCGTCAGAATTGTTTTATAATCTGAAAAATCCACCGCAGCCCTGCCCAATCTCACTCTATGTTGAAGTCATTAAATACAACAATGTCTTGACTTCCATTCTTCTCCTTAAATTTTTACACATTTTTTTAAATTTTTAATTGTTTACTTTTTATAATTTTTTTTTTCGTTTATTTAGCTTCACATGTGTGATATATTTTTAAGAAAAGTTGGTGTGATGTTTAACGATTTTACCGACTGAATTAAATGTAGATGTAGAACTAACAAGTTGTTTCCTTTTATATGCTAGCGTCCCAGTCAAGAGCAATGCAAGCAATCCGAGCAGCTATGAATACTTGGAGCAAGAAAACTTGTATTCAATTCGTAAAAAGGACCAACGAGAAAGGTTATATCGAGTTCTTTAAAGGAAGCGGGTATGTAGTTGTTGTTTTTGTTTGTCAGTTTTTTTTAACCTGAAAGACGTAAAGATTTTACCATGCTTTGCGGGTGGAGACAGGGGGGTCTGAACCTCCCACCCCCCGTACCTTTTTCTCCCGCTTTCCGCCCCTTTCTGTGGTGGTTCCCATGTCTTTGTCCCAGGTTTATTTGGTCTGTTCTAACCACCTTAGGAATCCAATTTCCCACCCCTTTTCTCCCGGGCTCATACCCCCCTTTCGCCATCCATTGCTCTCTGTGGCCTCCATACAAAAAATAGCAAATATGCATTTCCATAAAGCGGCAGTAAATTAAACTATCTTAATTCTCTGAGTTCTGGATAGTTGTAACTTGTACATGGTTTGTAAAATAGAATGACTGCATTTGCCTATCTAGCTGTTGGTCTTACGTCGGACGAACTGGCAAAAAGCAGCAGATCAGTCTGGCCAGCGGATGCTGGTATAAGGGAACAGTGGCGCACGAAATTGGTACGTATGTTAATATATTCACCACTGGTCAATACGGGGTACTTATCTCCTGCTTCAGCTCGATACTGGTCCAAAACGTATCAGGGACCAAATTTATTCTGGCCAGGATAATAACAGAAAGATTCCCTTATCTGGAGCTCTTTGGGTTGAACGGATTTTGTTGTGATTGATATTTAGTGATTAAGGCAATAGGATATTACAGAGCAGGTGAAATTAAGTTGGTTTTTTATCTGTTCAAGTATGTTTACTCTGCCTACATGTATTTTTTAGGTTTGATGACGTCCTTAGAAACCCATTTTCAATCACGTTTAAACGCGCTCCTTAGATTGACTAAGAATACAAACGTATTTTTTTGTGTGTGAAAAATACTGTTTTTTTTACTGTAGTATGTTGGGGTTAGATAGCTATTTATTTTCATGTCTATTACTGAAAGTGTTTCTTTTTCGATTTATCTTCGCTTAGTTTTTTTAAAAAAATCGAGAGAACTTGTATTGCAGTAACTAAAAAGACTTTTAATTGCTTAAATATTCGAGTTAAAAAAGTGAAAGAAAAGAGTGAATTTAGCGCCTAATTGTTTTTTTTTTTTCTCCTCCGCAGCACACGCTCTCGGATTTCACCATGAACAGTCTCGCCCAGACAGAGATAAGCATGTGACTATAAAATTCGAAAACATCTAGAAGGGTACGTATTCTCCACCCTCCAAGTAAGGAGCTCGATTTTCTAACGTTTTGCTTGTCAGACCTATCGAGTTAGCTATACCTATTATTTGCAAGTTGAAAAAGTCCTCTTTTTGAGGAAACTGGTGCAAAATTGTGCGCATGCTTATTACTCGCTAACGTCCGAGACAAGATCAGTATCTGACTTCGACAAGTTTACCTACCAGGCAATTCTTTAAACGTCATAACATAATCTTGAGTGTCCATTTATCAACTCATGTAGTGTTGTAGTATTGTAATTTGTGTGTTGTTTCCCCCCCGGGGGGCACTCCCATATATGAGCTATATAGGTGTGTGCCGCTGTGAAGGGTATAGTTTTCAAGCAGTTTAGTCTGGGATAGGGTAGGGAAATCAGAGAGTTTTGGTCTAGGAAAGGGTAGCATTTGCCGGGGACCTGATCGGTGGTATGACAAATTAAGTCCAGAATAGGAATATAAACTCAGAAGAGAAGGAGGCTTTCCTAAACGTAAATGAAATCATCGCGGCATCGTGGTTGACAAATGGTTTTCCTTAAAACACTGATAGTGATGCAGTTCTAAAAAAATAAAAGTCTGGGATAGGGTAGGGGTTTTCGGTGTTTATTCAAGTATAGGGTTGCAAAACAGCTGAACATGGTCTGGTATAGGGCAAGGGTTTCAAATTCCTAGCGGCACACCCCAACCCAAAAATATCCAGGGTGCCCTCCCCCGGGTGTTTTCCTTTAGTATTTATTAATTATTTAATCAGGTCTCTGTTCAAAATAGCTTGTGCGCTTAACTAGATGTTCCTGTATAAATAAACAAGAATAAAGATAAAATAAGTAAAAGGGACAACTGACTGATCTTCAACTGATGGGACAACTGAGTCATCTGCATTTCTTTCTTTTAGGGAAATCTGGAAACTTCAAAAAGTACACATACTCTACCATCTTGCAGCTTGGCACTCCGTATGACTACGGCAGCGTTATGCATTATGGCGGAAAATTCTTCTCTAAAAACGGAAAACCGACAATTGTGCCCAAGACAAGTGGGGTAAATATACTAAATAAATGGAAAAAAAGAATGGAAGAAAGAATAAAAAGATGTTTCTTTCACTTGAGTGTCGAAAGTAATTTGCGTTTGCTTTGGTTTTGCATTAGTACACTTAGCGTTTGGGTTAAAAATCTCGCGTCACTTTCGCAGCCCATCAGAAGTAAAGAGAAAAACAATCGTGTCTCTGTCGCACACGTTTTCTTGCGCTTCCTGCCGGCTACATGTACTTGCTTCGAGTTTTTATTTTTATTTATTTTTTATTGTCTGTGTCATTTGTAAATTGCCAGAGTAATTACTTTGCTTTCGCTTTTACGACACTCTATTAAAAACTGCTCTAATTAAACAGTGATATAAACCAATAAGAAAAATAAACCAAGAAGTCTGTCGTTAAGTTAGTTACTGTTCACATTAGTCACATGTCCGTTAGGGTATAGAATAACTATCTGAAATACTGCGATCTTCTCGTATTTCTTTGTAGGCTGTTATTGGTCAGCGGAGTGGACCAAGCCCCATCGATGTTGAGGAAGTGAACCTGCTATACCAATGCAGTGGAAAGGATACCTTCGGTACGTAATGCTGTACAATTCTGCATTACATTTCATTACACAATGAAAATATACTGTGAGAA
>NC_135762.1:33184118-33201533 GCF_052425735.1 Oculina patagonica
TACTGGCTTTAATTGTTTCTTAAATTAAAACTTCGAAAACCACATCTTTTTAAACTTCATTGTTGGCTTTTTCGTTCGCTCTCATGCCTACATGATCACACATGACAAGACAGCAAATATGATTTTGCTTCAGTTATCTTCGAAATAAAAGAACCAAGAGTGCATGATAGTCTTTCACCTATTTCATATTTCAAAGTTGTAACAAGTATCGTTATATAACATGTTAAATTTACGCACCGAAGGTGTTTTCAGCACTGCATTTGTAAAGCAGATTCATCTGAAGAACATCCACAGCGCTGGGGCCAGTCCGCTGACCAATAACAACCTACAACGAAATTTTAAAGACCACGTTATTAAGATTTTTCTGATCCCTAACGGACATAAGACTGATGTGAACAGTCTTTTTTTAAATCTTTCTCATCTATTTAATATTTTACCCCACTTGTCTTGGGTACAATTGTTGGTTTTCCATTTTTGGAGAAATATTTTCCTCCATAGTGCATAACACTGCCATAATCATACGGAGTGCCAAGAGTATTGATGGTGGATGCAGTGTACTTTTTGAAGTTTCCAGCTTTCCCTAAAAAAAAAAAAGAAATGCAGATCAGACAGTTGTCCCGTCAGTTGTTGTATTCAAGAGAGTGTTCAGCTTCAACCTGCAGATAAAAGGTAACGCCTTTTCGATATAGGTGCCTTTGCATAGCCCCTGATTCCTTGTCATGTATGTTGAAACTGGTAGTATTGCGTTTTCTTTCCTTAGATAGGATGTTTTTCCATAGCAGGACTAGCAGGTTACCACCAACCCTTCACCTTTATCATATTCTTAGCTTGCTCTTATAGCACAATTATACGCTTGGGTGTAGAGAGGGCACTGTGGATGTAACATGTCTCGCCCAAGAAACAAGAGAAAGAATGTACAAGGATAAACGTGTCGAAACCTGAACTTCACACTCCGGAGTGCAGCGGGAAAAAATACACACTTTGGACACCAAGCTCCACACTTGGAGGGTAGATGATACGTACCATCCTTAATGTTTTCAAAGTGTATGGTCACATAATCATCTCTGTCGGGACGGGACTGTTCATGGTAAAAGCCCAGCGCGTGTGCTGCGAAAAAAAAAAAGAAAAAAGTAAGCGCCAAATTTACCTTTTGTAAGGTTAGCCTTTTCTTTCAATCTTAAGTCAGAAGTTTTAATTGCAATATTTTCCTTCAAGGTTTCTTTAGAAATATAAATAAATAGCTATGTTCATGAAAACGTTAAGATACTAAAGTCAGTAAAGCACTGTTTTATTTGTATCTTAGTCAATCTAAGCCGGCGTGTCATGGCGTGTGTTACATGTAAAGCCTGGTTTTCACTAGCGACGCAAGCACAAGCGCAAGAATAACAGCTCTTATTTCATCGTGAAAACGGCTTCGCATCAATGTTTCAAGCAAAAGCACAAGCGCATTGCAGTTTTATGCTTGTGCTTATGCTTGCGGCAAGAACAAGGAGAAAAATTTGTCCTTTTTGCGTGATTGCACTTATGCTTGCGCTTGTGCTTGTGTCGCTAGTGAAAACCAGACTAAAAACGTGACTGAATTTGTCATGTCATTACATCTTAACATAACAGATAAATTAAAAACTCTATCTCACCTTCTCTGTTATTAATGTCCTATTGCCTAAATATAAAATCATCACAATGATCTGCTTTCAACTAAAAACGCTCTCGAATAAAGGATAATCTGTTCGGCAGTCTTTATTCTTCTCCCTATTCCATTCTTAAGTTCAAGTTTAATACGTTGTCGTGTAAAAAAATATAATTTTATAAATACTGCATTATAAACTAATTATGTTATTATCCAGGATACATGAATGTCCCTGATGGACAAGATCGAGCTGAAGCAGGAGATAAGTTCCTTATTGACCAGCGGTGCATACGTAAACATACGTACCAATTTCGTGCGCCACAGTTCCCATGCGCCAACATCCGCTGCCCAAACTGATCTGCTGCTTCTTGCCAGTTCTGCCAACGCTAGACCAACAGCTACCGGTAGATAGACAAATGAATAAAGAAATACAAAATATAAACTACGCCTGCAATCAAAAACTTCTTTAAGGACGACTTGCAAATTTAAATACAGTGATGAGTTGTTATATTTTCTTTCCTACCTGCCTCCTGCCGTCATCCTTTTTTCGATTTTCTCTCATTTTACCCTCCTACCTCCCTCTTTCCCTTCTTATCGGTGGATTTTCAATAATTTCCATTTGAGAACCATGTACATTTAACGCTGATCCTCAACACAGAAAGATTACGTATGTAATTTCTATTTAATTCTGTGTAGGCACCCTAGAACATATCAAGGTCTCAATGTTTGCGAGATTTGGAAAAAGACAGATATTACGTACCCGGTTCCTTTGAAGAACTCGATATAAGATTCCTCGTTGGTTCTTGGGATGAACCGGATACAAGTTTGACTGCTCCAGGTGATCATTGCTTCTAAGATTGCGTCCATTGCTTTTGACTGAGAAGCTAGTATATAAACGGAAACTCCTTGTAAGTTCAAAATGGATGGCCGTTTTCACACTAGAAGACGAACAAATCGTCTACAGCGTCTAGACGGACGAGTCGTCCTCAAAAAATCGTCTTCCTAGGCGGCCAAATCGACGGACAAATTTAGACGACTTGTACGTCCAAAAATCGTGTCCGTCACGTTTTCACACGGAGAAACAATTTCTCCGTCTCAGACGATTTGTCCGTCTCTATTGTAAAAACGGCCAATGATAATTATTGATGCAGTTACTGGAGCGTGACTTTGACATAGAGTGAGGAGGGGCAAGCTGCAATGGATTGTTCAGATGACGATACAATTCTTACGCTAAGGTCACGTCAAACGACTAAACTAGAAAGTAAAGTTCGCAGCCTTTTATTGACTTAGTCACTCGCACACATTTCGAACCACCTTATATTCCCTAATATATTTCATTCTCGATGAAAAAGCGTGAACCATTCTATTTGCTGAGCAGTTGATCTTGTACTTACGCAGACTGGAGTCAATAGTGTAAGGGACAACACCATTGGGCCAGTGTCGATTCTTTGAGCTGCCACGTGACATCCCGCCATCAACATCAAGTCCAAACTCAGCTGCTAACCGTTGCCCAGGCTCCAGTTTCATGTCTCCCTCAAAAAGGTCTGGGTCAAAGACATCTCCGTTTTCTGTTAAATTAGAAGATTAAAGTTAGAAGATGAAATAGAAGCAATGAACAATTTGTAACGATGTTTTAGTGAAACCAGACTGTTTTGACTGCAGCTCCCGGCCCTATACAACCACAAGGTCTCTTTTAGCCAGGCCTCTATTAGCCATTTTTTTTACAACGCAGCATATAATCAAGCTGTAATTTTTGTTTCGAAATTGTTTAAATATCTCGAATGGAGTTTCGGTGTCATAAAAATAAATTTTGATCAGTTGGTTTTATCATTGAAGAGCACCACATAATTTTCAATCAAAATTTTTGTTATTTGTACAAGTCAATTCAATCAGATCTTGAATCATGCATCTATGAGAGTAGTATTAAACTAAAAATAAGGCCTTATTCAAATGCATACCATCTGCGTTCTCGGCATAAGTGCCAGTAACAGCCAAGCAAAATGCGACTAGAACAGCCAACAGTGTCTTCATGGTGGTGTGCTTGAATCAAAGTGACCAGACCATTTCAGTGGAAGCCTTTATATATTCCCTAACTTAAACGAACCCTAAAACCTGATCAAATACGCCTTGAAAGAATATCTATTCACTTTGCAAAACCAATCTAAAATCGTTTAACGCTTTCAAACGCCATTTCCAGGGTCTATTATGTAACTTTAATGACTACAAACAAAGAGCTTTATAATCAAAGTAACCCTAAAAATCCTGATCAAATACATCTGATGTGTTTAATAAAATCAATTAAAAATCGATAAACTCGGTTTCAAAGGCAGTTTCTAGGATTAATTAGGTATCTCTACTTACAATAGAAGTTAAGATTTTAAACAACTTTTTTGGTTTATGACGAATCTATGCTACTAATTGTCTGTCTAGTCGTGTTGTTAAATCGCCCATAAGAAGTTATTGAAAACAAGATGTCATCAAATACTTTCTGAAATATATTTAAAATAATTCTTGAGAATAAAATACTGAAAAGAATTATTAAAGTGAAAAGCACGTGAACTTGATCACATGTTTATAATATTTTTTATTTATTTTTATTAGAGACTTCACCTTATACCGATTTGTAATTACGATTTTCTTCAATTTCATTTTTTTTTTTGGAACCAGTCGAAGTGACCGTCATATATGTTGTGTTTGTTTCTCGTGACTTCCCTTAATTGACACAGGTATGCTGCAGTGTCAATACATAAGCTACGCGGGAAGACTGCCCCACTGTCAAGAATTCCACCCGGCTTTATACTGAGATATCTGCGAGAAGAACAGAAATTCACGAGAATTCGAACCATCTCGCTCTAGCTTTGATTTTGCGCTCTTACGACACTCAACGTTCCTTATATGTCGGAAATATCTTGTTCCAATGGAATCTGGCCAAAAAACAAAAAAAACAAAAACAAAAAAAACAAGGAACTTCGCAGGGTGATTAGCTCTGTTCTCTTTTCTACAGATAAAACTTCACTTCTGGACTTTTCTGGTTGACTAGTAACAACAAGCAACTGAAATCTTTCTCGTGCTCATTTTTTTAAGACCATATTGGAACCATCAATTAACTGTTAAAGTGTCATAACATGAAGATTTACGCTCGCTTACGTAAGGAATTACGCTTTAACATTGAGTGAAAATACGCTTGCGCACAAGAAAAAAAACTGCATAGTATTTCTTCCACTTAAGCCTGGTTTTCACTAGCGACGCAAGCACAAACGCAAGCACAAGCGCAAGGATAACAGCTTTTATTTTACCGTGAAAACGGTTTCGTTTCAAGCAAAAGCACAAGTGCATTGCATTTTGATGCTTGTGCGTGTGCTTGCCGCAAGCACAAGAACAAGGATCAAAATTTGTCCTTTTTGCGTGCTTGCGCTTGTGCTTGTGCTTAATTGTACTTGCGTCGCTAGTGAAAACCAGGCTTAAGTAAACAGACTCGAAATTGTTATCTTATTTATTTATTGTCTTAATTTTCATTGTCATTTCATTAGTAACTGGCCAAAACAAAACAACTTGAGCTATAATAAAAAAACCCCTGCAAGGATTATTTTTTTTATTGAGAAACCCAAGCTCAAGTAACAAGAATGTACAGAAAAACTTGAACTAAAGGTTGTTATGCACTCTTCTCAAATCGAACAACAATTAGTTCTACAAACCCTTTGGACAATATTTAAAAGGGGTGTTTACGTTTGAGATCAGAGATTGAACGTTTTACCAACAGTTTTTGTAAATGGAATGCGAATTGCAAAAATTCCTCCAACTATTACTAATAAGGGACTGCAATAACTATGTTTCGTTATCTTAATGGGGACTGGGGTTGGGAAGTGGGGAGGGGGTGAGATTGTTATTTCAGTTTTAAGCCTTTCTACCTGGGGTTTTACTTTAAACTGTATTGCACTCCTTTTTAGACCCCCCTCCTCCTCCCGATAATTATTGGAGAGGCCCTTACAAAACGTATGGGTTTCAAGCGCTAGCCAGGAAATTTTGTATGTAAATATTCGGACTTTGAGGACTAAAAAGATCGTCGGGATAAAAGTAAAATAACTCTCAAGAAGAAAGTAGTCAATTCAGGAAACGAGCAGCGCCGACCGGCCGGGTGGAGAAGCCTCAAAACCTTACACAACAAAGCAGTCTGCCGAAACAATTTTTTATATCTTTGGACACCAGTTGCCTAGAAACAAACGGGCGAAGCGCTTAGCCACTCAGTGCTGGTAAACTTTAGGTAAGTTGATTAAGAGAGTTCGAGTTGACCGCCACAAAAAATCCCTGTGAAAAACCAATGTGTCCTTCGAGAACGAATAGAGCTAGTCTTAGTGAAGAGCTGGTTTATGAAGAAATCTCTACTGCTGAAAAGAGTTCAGTTGGATATATTAAAACACACGCACGAACATTGGACCTTTGAATAACATTTATTTCTTGATTGCCGGTAAATACAATTTTCAACTTCATACTAGACTGATTCAATAGCGTAAATTAATCAACATAGATCATTTATTTTGTATTGTCCTTTTTTAAGGAGAACCTGCGGAAAGCAAATTAAAAAAACCATGTTAAATACGTAATTTGAGGTAACACAAGTCTGACATTTATAATTTGTGTTAATTCTTAGTTATAACTAAGCATCCAGCATCATCCAAGTAGGGGGAAAAGCAGTACCTGATGAGCTTTGAATCATCTCTATCATCAACATCATCATCATCATCATCATTAAGCCACAAGAAAAAAGGAAGGAAGAAAGGAGACCTCAGAAGCCACCAGGTTTATCGAAGAGGCCACCTCGATGAAATGGTCACACTGTAGTGAAATAACCGCATATTTGAACAAACTTAAACCTAACGTTCACGAGAAAACACTGGAACCGAAGTGTCAAGCGTGCTACGGTGAATGACATAACTGATATTTTGTATACTTAGACATACCCGCATTTTAACAAAAATTGCAGGTTCGGTTGCATTTTCCTTTCATGTGACTAGTCCAGTGACACCAGCGTGCATTGTTTTTACACCAGATAGGGTATCTGTCTGTACACCAACCTGAGGAAAATAAAAATATATATGGTCGAGACAACAGCAACACTGTTGATAACTTTAGGAACAAGGCAACCTTATTAAATTATTAAATTATTAATTATTATTAATCGAACGAACATGTTTCGACGGTTACATCCGTCATCGTTGTCTTGTTCCTAAAGTTATCAAAAATATATAAACACCGTTAAATTCCGCTAATAAGCCCTCCTCCCGCCTATAACTAAGCCCCCCCCCCGGTTATAGGCGCATCTACCTGGAAACAAAAAAAATACATCCGATTATAAGCCCCCTCCCCCCCCCCGGAGTTAAAAGCCCCCCTCTGCCGAATGACAATATTGAAAGGGCTAGATGTTGCTTTATTATGTATGCGTTTTTAACTTAAAAACGTATTTCGATCGACACCAGGGAGGGGAGAGACAAAATGTTCTCACAGTATATTTTCATTGTGTAATGAAATGTAATGCAGAATTGTACAGCATTACGTACCGAAGGTATCCTTTCCACTGCATTGGTATAGCAGGTTCACTTCCTCAACATCGATGGGGCTTGGTCCACTCCGCTGACCAATAACAGCCTACAAAGAAATACGAGAAGATCGCAATATTTCAGATAGTTATTCTATACCCTAACGGACATGTGACTAATGTGAACAGTAACTAACTTAACAACAGACTTCTTGGTTTATTTTTCTTATTGGTTTATATCACTGTTTAATTAGAGCAGTTTTTAATAGAGTGTCGTAAAAGCGAAAGCAAAGTAATTACTCTGGCAATTTACAAATGACACAGACAATAAGAAATAAATAAAAATAAAAACTCGAAGCAAGTACATGTAGCCGGCAGGAAGCGCAAGAAAACGTGTGCGACACAGACACGATTGTTTTTCTCTTTACTTCTGATGGGCTGCGAAAGTGACGCGAGATTTTTAACCCAAACGCTAAGTGTACTAATGCAAAACCAAAGCAAACGCAAATTACTTTCGACACTCACGTGAAAGAAACATCTTTTTATTCTTTCTTCCATTCTTTTTTTTCCATTTATTTAGTATATTTACCCCACTTGTCTTGGGCACAATTGTCGGTTTTCCGTTTTTAGAGAAGAATTTTCCGCCATAATGCATAACGCTGCCGTAGTCATACGGAGTGCCAAGCTGCAAGATGGTAGAGTATGTGTACTTTTTGAAGTTTCCAGATTTCCCTAAAAGAAAGAAATGCAGATGACTCAGTTGTCCCATCAGTTGAAGATCAGTCAGTTGTCCCTTTTACTTATTTTATCTTTATTCTTGTTTATTTATACAGGAACATCTAGTTAAGCGCACAAGCTATTTTGAACAGAGACCTGATTAAATAATTAATAAATACTAAAGGAAAACACCCGGGGGAGGGCACCCTGGATATTTTTGGGTTGGGGTGTGCCGCTAGGAATTTGAAACCCTTGCCCTATACCAGACCATGTTCAGCTGTTTTGCAACCCTATACTAGAATAAACACCGAAAACCCCTACCCTATCCCAGACTTTTATTTTTTTAGAACTGCATCACTATCAGTGTTTTAAGGAAAACCATCTGTCAACCACGATGCCGCGAGGATTTCATTTACGTTTAGGAAAGCCTCCTTCTCTTCTGAGTTTATATTCCTATTCTGGACTTAATTTGTCATACCACCGATCAGGTCCCCTGCAAATGCTACCCTTTCCTAGACCAAAACTCTCTGATTTCCCTACCCTATCCCAGACTAAACTGCTTGAAAACTATACCCTTCACAGCGGCACATACCTATATAGCTCATATATGGGAGTGCCCCCCGGGGGGGAAACAACACACAAATTACAATACTACAACACTACATGAGTTGATAAATGGACACTCAAGATTATGTTATGACGTTTAAAGAATTGCCTGGTAGGTAAACTTGTCGAAGTCAGATACTGATCTTGTCTCGGACGTTAGCGAGTAATAAGCATGCGCACAATTTTGCACCAGTTTCCTCAAAAAGAGGACTTTTTCAATTTGCAAATAATAGGTATAGCTAACTCGATAGGTTTGACGAGCAAAACGTTAGAAAATCGAGCTCCTTACTTGGAGGGTGGAGAATACGTACCCTTCTGGATGTTTTCGAATTTTATAGTCACATGCTTATCTCTGTCTGGGCGAGACTGTTCATGGTGAAATCCGAGAGCGTGTGCTGCGGAGGAGAAAAAAAAAAACAATTAGGCGCTAAATTCACTCTTTTCTTTCACTTTTTTAACTCGAATATTTAAGCAATTAAAAGTCTTTTTAGTTACTGCAATACAAGTTCTCTCGATTTTTTTAAAAAAACTAAGCGAAGATAAATCGAAAAAGAAACACTTTCAGTAATAGACATGAAAATAAATAGCTATCTAACCCCAACATACTACAGTAAAAAAAACAGTATTTTTCACACACAAAAAAATACGTTTGTATTCTTAGTCAATCTAAGGAGCGCGTTTAAACGTGATTGAAAATGGGTTTCTAAGGACGTCATCAAACCTAAAAAATACATGTAGGCAGAGTAAACATACTTGAACAGATAAAAAACCAACTTAATTTCACCTGCTCTGTAATATCCTATTGCCTTAATCACTAAATATCGATCACAACAAAATCCGTTCAACCCAAAGAGCTCCAGATAAGGGAATCTTTCTGTTATTATCCTGGCCAGAATAAATTTGGTCCCTGATACGTTTTGGACCAGTATCGAGCTGAAGCAGGAGATAAGTACCCCGTATTGACCAGTGGCGAATATATTAACATACGTACCAATTTCGTGCGCCACTGTTCCCTTATACCAGCATCCGCTGGCCAGACTGATCTGCTGCTTTTTGCCAGTTCGTCCGACGTAAGACCAACAGCTAGATAGGCAAATGCAGTCATTCTATTTTACAAACCATGTACAAGTTACAACTATCCAGAACTCAGAGAATTAAGATAGTTTAATTTACTGCCGCTTTATGGAAATGCATATTTGCTATTTTTTGTATGGAGGCCACAGAGAGCAATGGATGGCGAAAGGGGGGTATGAGCCCGGGAGAAAAGGGGTGGGAAATTGGATTCCTAAGGTGGTTAGAACAGACCAAATAAACCTGGGACAAAGACATGGGAACCACCACAGAAAGGGGCGGAAAGCGGGAGAAAAAGGTACGGGGGGGGGGGGGTGGGAGGTTCAGACCGCCCTGTCTCCACCCGCAAAGCATGGTAAAATCTTTACGTCTTTCAGGTTAAAAAAAACTGACAAACAAAAACAACAACTACATACCCGCTTCCTTTAAAGAACTCGATATAACCTTTCTCGTTGGTCCTTTCTACGAATCGAATACAAGTTTTCTTGCTCCAAGTATTCATAGCTGCTCGGATTGCTTGCATTGCTTTTGACTGGGACGCTAGCATATAAAAGGAAACAACTTGTTAGTTCTACATCTACATTTAATTCAGTCGGTAAAATCGTTCAATATCACACCAACTTTTCTTAAAAATATATCACACATGTGAAGCTAAATAAAAGAAATAATAAAATAAAAGTAAATAATTAAAAATAAAAGGGTTTCGTAAAAATTTAAGAAAAAGAATAGAAGTCAAGCTATTGTTACACTGAATGAAACACGACTTTGACAAAGAGTGAGGTTGGGCAGGGCTGCTGTGGAGTATTCAGATTATAAAACAATTCTGACGCTGTAGTCAAGTCAAACGGAATGTTAACAATTGGACAGTTAATAACAGTACCAGATAGAAGTCCTTCGTGAGACGTTTCGTTTGTAAATGATGGTGACGCTCCACGGACAACACAGGCACAAGATTGTAGAAATACTTTTATTAATTTTCCCTTAGAGTTCATTCAGGATGTTTTACGTGTGAGCCATTCTTCTCTAGACATTTAGTTCTAAAGATTGTTCTGTCTACTCACACAAACTGGAGTCAATGGTGTAAGGAACAACTCCATTGGGCCAGTATCGGCTCCTTATGGCCGCACCACGTGACATCTCGCCATCAACATCAAACCCAAATTCAGCTGCCAACCGTTGCCCAGGCTCCAGTTTCATGTCTCCCTCAAAGAGGTCTGGGTCGAAGACATCTTCATTTTCTGTTATATTAGAAATTGAAAGAGGAGCAATGAAGAGACTCTTGGAATGAGGTTGATCATTTTGTTGTGTCTACATCTGCATATTATTATTATTTTTTTTCATAACGCAGCGTAATCAAACTGTATTTTCGTTACGAAATTGTTTAATTGTTCAGTAAGCAGACAAATAAATTAAAGCGGCGAAAGTGTGCGAAAGGGGGGAGGGGGTGGGATTTAGTAACCTGTATTTGTTACCCTTTCAGTACGTACTAAGAAGGTCTGTAGGGAGAATTTGGAAGGGCGGTTTGTTAGAGCGCCAAAGGTGTGATAACATTGCGAAGGCCGAAGGCGCAAGCCGACTAGGGTGATCCAGGGATACGCCTCCCCGGAAAATTTTTTTAAAAAATAATTTGTCCGAGACTTCATAAAAAGGCAGATAAATACGAAACCAGGCAGCCAAAAGCAAAACGTAAAGCATGAACATGAATATTTCTGGAACGTTTTAGTCAGATTGAAAGGACGTAATTTTATTTTTGGCAGTGAAACACGCCTCACCAGGTAAACTGAAATCTTCACCAGAGAGAAATTAGATTGACCAGGGATTTTTTAAAATAATCAGCATTGGCCAGGGAGATAAAAAATCCACCAGGGAGGGCAAATTAAAATAGCCCACCAGGTCAGGTTTAGCCAAGTCTAGTACAGAGGGGTGTAAAATTTTCAATCAAAGTTTGGGTTATACATGTACAAGTCAAATCGATTCAATCAGAGGATTGTAATGCATGGGATATGAGTAATATAAGTAAGGCTAATTCATACCTTCCGCGTTCTCGGCGTAAGTACCAGTAACAGCCAAGCAAAAGGCAACGAGAACAATCAACAGCGACTTCATCGCGATGCGATCGAATCAAAGTTACTAGACAATTTTACTGGAGACCTATATATATTTCCTAACTTAAACGAACCGCAAAACCTGATCAAATACATCTTGAAGGTATCTCTATTCACTTTCGCAAAACCAATCTAAAATCATTTTACGCTTTCAAACGCCATTTCTAGGGTCTATTATTTAACCTTACTGACCCAACTAAAGTGCTTCAAAATCAAAGTACCCCCACCAAGCTGTTCAAATACATCTGAAGTGTTTTATAAAACCAATAAAAAATCGATTAACGTGGTTTCAAAGGCAGTTTCAAGGATTTATTAGGTATCTATACAGCTGTACGATGAATCAATTAAAAATTGTTTAACGGTTTTAAACAGCTTCTTCGGTTTATTACTCATCTTCAAACAGTCTGTCTATAGCTAGACCTTTTTTCGTTAAACCGCCCGCAAATCAGTATTTATTGAAAAAAAAATGTCATCAAATACTTCTCGAAATATAAAAAAAGAAATATAAAAAAAAAGAATTGAACTGAAAAACACAAGGCGGCTACTGTCCGTCCCGCCGCCCGCCACGCTTTCGCTGTCACTCAGAGGCGTAGCGTTGCGTGACGGGAGAGACTAGAAAGGGCCAGAACTAAACTGAGGTCTTTCAAGAAAACACGAGTTGTTTGTTGGCGGTTTGATGGCCGTGGTATCCAGGCAAATTTTCTCAATAGAAGAAATCTCGCCTGTGAATAGCGCCGATGATGTACATAATGAAAACCTCAGCGTAAGGGACAGACCATTATTTTTTTGGAGGGGGGGGGGGGGGGGAAAAAAAAAAAAAAAAATATTTTTGGGGGGGGGAGAAAGACAAAATAAATTGTTTGCAAACACGATATGTATAACAAGAAAATAGTAAGAATTTCGAAAAAAAATGTTTGCAGAGGTTACATAAACTAAAAAAAAAAAAGTTTGCAAAGGAAAATTTTTCATCCCCCCCACTCCAAGAAAATAATGGTCCGTCCCTAAAATGATTTTATCATTTCTTTATCATTTCGTGACCTACTGTAGAAGTCTACATTGGGAGCTCAAGCTGACAACTGTTGACAGCTTAGACGGCAGGTTTCTTTGTTTTTTTTTTTTCGCATTTTTTTTTAAAATCGGCCACCGAATTTAAATTCTTTTATTTGTAAAAGCGCAGATGAGGGTCGTATTTGAAGATAGGTTTGTTGACATATTTTAAGCACTAAAGTAAACAGTTCTCTGTAAAATCGGCTCTAGTTTTTTTTGGCTCTTTTATGTCACGATGTTAAATTTAAATTCATTTTTCTGATGAGCAAAATCACTTCTCACCTCGAACTAGTAATTTACTAAGAAAGAAAAACCTTTAAAGATGTAATTAAAACCGAAAATAACAAGATGGATTGTTACAATTGAGAAAAATACGAGCCACAAACTTGACCAATTGGCCATTTAATTTTTAAGTCCATGACTCAGCCCCATAATCCGCCGACACGACGAAAATACGGATTTGAATTTTAATCTTCTTTACCATACATTAAAGGTCTTATAAAAACTAATCCAACAAATCTCGTAATAAAACTCAAATTACGGTTGTGAAGTCAGTTTTATTTAATCATAACAAATAAAGAAGCTACATAAAATATCTATAAACTGAATTTACACAGCGAATACTTAATTGATGCAGCTGCAATGTCCAGAAGTTGAATGTATGAACTTTTCAATTTTTCAACGATAAACGAGCTATGAAGAAAAACAACCGTGTTAATAACATCGTTTACTGTGTGTGCTATTGTACCCCTTGGAGGTCCATCACTCCTTTGTCCCAGTTCTTCTGGGTTTCCAGATCATTCTGTATGCCTTGTTCCTTTCCAAAGGCAAACCTCTTGGCGGCAGGAGTCTGGGACATAGCCTGTCCCAGCTGGTATGCTTCTATCTTCAAACCTTCTTCAATAGGCGTCTCCACTGCACTCAATACGCATCTCTTGCACGCCGTAATCGAGCCTGCAGGGAATTTAGCTATGCGATTAGCCAGCTCTTCCACAAACGGCCCAATCTCGTCAGGGTTTAGTGCTCGGTTGATGCTTCCATAACGCTCTGCAAGGTCAGCATCGAAGTCGTGAGCCCCCAGAATGATCTCCATGGCGCGACCCATACCGACTTGGCGCGCAAGTCGCTGCGTTCCTCCACCGCATGGCACTATCCCCATACCAACTTCCATCTGCATAAACACTGCTCTACCTCGTGCGGCGAAACGCATGTCACAGGCCTGCATGAACTCGTGTCCACCCCCACGGGCCATTCCCTCCACCTTGGCAATAGTGGCTTGAGGAAGTGTGCTGATGCGCTGTAGGACCTGCTGCAGGTATAGTATAGGCTCGTCCATGGAGCGTTCACTGGCTGGGATCTCACACAACATGTCAATGTCTGCGTGACAGACAAAGATGTCCGGATGGGCAGATTGAAAGACCACGACCTTGACGGAACGATCAGGCTCCAAAGCTTCAGCTAAACGATTCAGGTCATCAAGCATCGGTTTGCCTTGCACATTTACTGGCGGGAAGTCAAATGTGACCCAGGCGACGCCTTCCCTTATCTCGACTTTAAACGTAGTGTAACCTTCGTAAGACATGGTAATTAGGCTTGTTCAATCTATGCAAATAAAATTCGGAGATAAATGCACATTGTTAGTGTTGACATGTTGTAAAAACGAACTGTTTATTCACAGTTTGATCTGATAAAGCAAGAAAATATGAGCATTTTCTCTTGGATAAAACTCAGGCCACTTGTAAGTTCATTCTGTATATTGGCAAGACCCTGGCAACAAACGAGCGTCGCGCTAAAGGCTTCGCGCATTGATGCATGGCCGTTCAGTCGTTGTAAACCAGAGAGAGTTAGTCAACCATCACAGTGCTGTGAAAACCAATACATTGTCCTTTCACAGTTTATCGCCATAAAGCTAAGGTCAATATCAAGCTTTCGTATTTTAAGAAGCCGGCTTGTTTGCAAGAAAACACTGATGCATTTTAGCTTCACGGGCAATTGGTTCGAGCCCTCTGAAAATGTAATTAAGGATTTAAAAATAGAGTTATTCGACTTATTCGAGCAAAGCGGCAAAGTCCAAGCCCAGCGGTCATACCGAAACCTCTTAGTTAGACGTGTCATACTTACCTTCACGTTGCAGATAAAACGTTAAAGTTGTAGCTTGGCTAACCGGCTGGAAACACTGTGCTCCGACTACCAGTAATCTGGGTGTAGCTACCGGCTATTGATATGCTAACGATGCGCGCGTTGGCATGGGAGACCCTAAAAGGGCAGTCTTAGGTCACGTCACACAAAACAAAGCCTGGGTCCCAAGAGGAGTGTAGCTAAATCCTGGTTTTCACTAGCGACGTAATCACAAGCGCAAGCACAAGCACAAGCACAAGCACAAGCATAACAGCCATTATTTCACCGTGAAAACGACTTCGACTCAAGCATAAGCACAAGCGCAAGCACAAGCACAAGCACAAAGATCAAAATTTTTCCTTTTCTTGTGCTTGCGTTCGTGTGAAAACGAAAAATCGCATAAGCACAAGAAAATTGATGAATGTGTGTCCAGCAGTAATACCAGAAAATACCACATGAAAATTGTTTACGTCTGGCCTTATTTTCTCTTGTAGAAATAAAGTGCGGAAGCCGCGGTTGAGTTGATGAAAAAAAAATCCGAAGTTGTTCCGAAGAGTGTAGGGAATTTAAAGACAAACAAAAAGGCAAAAGCGTGGGCTTGAGTAGTGAAAGAAATGGAAATGACTACTTTTTTCTTTTAAAAATATCTATAACCTCAAATGTTTCGTTTTCTCCTTTTTTGTGGTCGCTTTCGCTTTCATTGTCACAAGAGTCGAGGAGACAACAACACAATACAGTGGAACCTCGATATAACGAAGTGCCAAGAGACTGGTAAAATGTGTTCGTGTTTAAGTAAGACCAAGTCTCATTTCAAGGATTTCCAATTGATTCCAAGTTCCGGCCTTCACTGGATTTTCGAGTAGCACTAAATCTTGCTGACACTGCTCCTTTAAGGTTAACCTGGGGAAACTAGGTTTTCCACGTGTAACCGATTTCCTGAATACGGAAGATTTTGTAAATAAACAGTAGCGATGCAAAAACATGACAAAAACAAAAACTAAAGAATGTGCATAAAATGGTGAACAGTTTCTCTGGAATGGAGTCTGTTTGAGTGTTTAATGTCGGTCTCTTTTTTTCTTGATCAGGAGCATCTCATTAATAAGTTTACCTAAAGCTGTGTATGCAGTAAATGCTCACCGGTGTGTTTCATTCAGTACCTTCAAGAAAAGTTGATTCGAAAATGCTAATACATACGTTAATGATTCCATTTACTCCTGCCTATGGCCCTCCTGCCTGTGACCCCCTTTCTAATAAGGGACAACGTTATTAATTTCCCCCCCCCCACCCCCTTCCCCCCTAGGGACCCCCCAGCTACTCACTGATCACTGACTGATTGCGTCAGTTGCGTGACTATGCGACAAGTTTATAAAGAACAACCGCTGGATAGTGGAATCGTATCGCGGGCATGGCATGGAAGGTTTTCGTTCTTCTTGGTATTTTTAGCAGTTTCACTGCTCTCATGTTATTCCGATTTTCGTCCCTTTGCAGTCGTTTTCCTCGCCAGTTTAAGAGCTTCTGCACAGTTAGGACAACAATGAAATACTTAAACCAAGAAGAGGCCCAAAAGATCGATCAAGAGCTGTTCAATGAGTATTCGTTCAGTGTTGATCAGCTAATGGAGTTAGCTGGATTGAGTGTAGCTGTCGCACTAACCAAGGCTTATCCCAGAGAAGCAAGTCAGCCTAAAGTACTGGTATGTAGTGGCCCTGGAAACAATGGTGGAGATGGATTGGTTGCAGCTAGGCATCTCAAGATGTTCGTAAGTCAATCTGTCTGATTATAATTATGTGGTAAATTTGTGTAATAAAGAATTTTTTTTATAAGCACTGTTAAGTTATATGGGGTACGCACATGCACTCTTGTGGCCAGATGACCAACTTAAAAAAACATTTTCCATACATTTTTAGACACAATGTTGACAATTAAGATTAATAAGTTTCCTAATGGCCCCCAAGTTTAATTTTATTATTACCTCTGGCATCTTGGATAATAATTTTGCAAAAAGCAATTAAGTTAACCTGAAGTATACAAAACTCTAGCTCCAGACCACATTTTGTTACTAGCTGAGTCCATGGGAAAAAATAGGATAAATACCTTGTGAAAAAATCCTCATTTTCTCTGGTCAGGGAGGGATCCAAGAAAATTATTCACAAAAAGGGGACAGATAATTTTTAAATTTCCCAACTGAATGTTGGGCAGTGGGAGGGGGGGGGGGGGAGACAGCCCCCTTGACCCTCCCCCTACATCCCCCTTGACGCTTCCCCTAAATCTGCTTATGCAGAACCCAGAATGCCAGAGTGGCAGGGGTATTTTGCAGAATGCAGTTATTGTAGAGTGTAGAATGATGGTGGTGACGGAACGGCAATAGTATAATGCCCTAACAAACAACTGAATAAAAGCTAACCGCAAGCAAACTGGAGTGATAGCTTACCACGAGCAAACCGGAGTAAAAGCTAACTGCACGCAAGCCGCTGACCATCATTCTGCCTTCTGCGTTCTGTGTTTTACAAAATACACCTGCCAATGCCAGAGTACACAAGTCATGTTGAATTTGTGTACATGTTGTAGTTTATATTTATCTTTAGTTATCT
>NC_135762.1:33202033-33229533 GCF_052425735.1 Oculina patagonica
CAATTAAAGCCAGTAAGGTTTCTATTTATCGGTCAACTTGGCCTATGAATATCTTTCAATGAGAAGCTTTCGTAGCTGACCTTTATGAACAAAAAACGATCGGCAACCATTCTTTTATAAAGCCCCTAACGATCAACATCGATTGTGAGATTCTCTTTAACAAATTTCTCGTGAAAAAAAATATGTTAAATTACATCAGTAAAGATAATTTTTTGGAGTCGGAATTTGAAAGGCTACCATTACGTTGCGGGCAAATAAAGCTGAATAAAGAAAGCGAGTCAATAAATCTACAGCGATTTCTTTTTCGCAGCTTTGTAATTTTCTTCAAACAAAAACTTGTATTTATTTACAAACGAAATGAATCCATATTGAGCAAATATCCACAAAAATGTTCAAAAGCACGAATGAGGCGATGTTTTTTTTGCCGGGCAAATGAAAATTTACATCAGCAAGGATACAGTTTATATTCTTATAATTTACCGTTGATTTCTAGTCTACCGGCCTTTCTCCTAAATATCTCCGACATTTAAAAATAAAAGATTAATTTCTCTTTATTATATTATTCCGGACAAAGAAAAAGGTTTGGTTTTTCTAGCTTTTTAGAATGATATTGTCGACAACTGTTAGCTTGATCAAGGACTATTCTTATACCTTTTCTTTGTTGTTGTTTTTTTGTTCTGCCGAGTACGGAAATTAAAGAGGGCCATTTTATTGGTTTGCGTTAACAATTGAAAAAGATGTACTTGTAGAATTTAATGAGTTGTCTCTCAGTACATTCTTCTGACAAAAGCGAGCCATCAATATTTCAATTTTTTTGAGGGATTTATATCTACCTGTTTATCTTGAGATAATGAAACGTTTTAAAACATAGAATCGCCTTTGAGACCGTTAATCGATTTTTAATTGGTTTACCGAAGTGAATAGAGACACCTTTAAGCTGTGTTTGATCAGGTTTCACAGTTAAATAATTTCAAAGGTATTTAAGGGCTACAGGTTAATTTCCTAGTTATTTCACTGAAGCACTTCACTGATCGAAGAGACTCGCCATGAAGTATTTACTTGTTGTTATCGCTTTCTGCGCTGCACTCTGTTATGCGGCAGATGGTATGTATTTTTGGTTTGTAACTGTATGGAGTCGATGGACAATTTTTCAACCATTAAATCCTTGACGGTAAAGTCCACTAAAACTTTCAAAAAAGTTAAGAATTTATGTTTTTAGGTCAGGTCAGTTTACGGTTAAAATTTAGTTCACTTTAACTTAATTAAATGATTGAAAATAGAAAGAAAATGGGATTGAACTGATAATTCCGCGTACGTTCGCCACTATTTTAAGGTAGAAACGTCTCGAAACAAGAAAAAAATTCTCTTGCTTGAAAATTAATCGAACGTTTAACACTTTTTAGATGTCTTGTTTTCCTCAGTAGTTTCTGTGCTTCATTACAGTGAAAACCTCTGAAACGCTCCCTTCCACCTTATTCAAACATGCACTACAGTATACTTTCCCCATCACACTTTTTTTTTCATTGTTGAAAGTTAGCTCATCGTTTGCCACTCTGACTCTAATTTTACAGGAAATGACGATGTTCTCGACCCTAGCCTGTTTGAGGAGCCGGAGCTTGCAAGTGTATTTGGTAATATTATTTATATCTTTATATTTTCATTACAGTTTATCCCCAGAACGTCGATTTTAAGGAAAAAAATGGGAATATTTTATTTTACCTTCAATAAATAAAACACACTGCGGTGGCAAACATGGCAAGACAACGAATGTCGGAAAAAACTTTGATTTTAAGAACTTAACATTTCGTATGCTAAAAAAAAAATCTTCAGAAGTAACCGTTAGCAAAAATATAATAACATACAATATAACAGTAAATCCTTGAAGTATCTACTGAACTACATGGTTAACATTACATCTTTCTCATTTTATTACCGAGCTTAAAATTTACCATCATTTTCTGTAATGTTTAATTAACAAGCAGGAGTGTTTTATCAAGTTTAAAACACGAGGCGCAGCCGAGTGTTTTAGACTTGATAAAGCACGAACTGCGAGTTTATTGAACGGCTTCAAAACCCTCTGATGTAGATCTTTTCATTCTTGCAGTGATATTTAGATCTTGAGTTATTTTGGCCAAAAAAATTGGAAATAAAATTTAGCCGTACCTTTATCAGATATAAAGACACTCATTAAACATTTATTTCCTTTGTATTTTCTTTATGAATTATTAATGAGTTTTTGAATTATCATCAAAAAGTACGCCATCGGCAATGCTGATCATAGCAGTATGCAGGACGCGTGTCACATGTTAAAGTAGTAAATGGCCTTGTTCACCATAATAAGTGGATAAAGCGCCCGCCCGCTCTTAGGGAGGTTATTGGTTCAATTCCCGTCGTGACATGTTTTTTTTTTCTTTGTCTCAAAGAAGCCATTTTTACATCTTTCTCAGTACATGGTTTGACCCAGATCGCTTTTGTATGCAACCAACCTCGCGCGCGCTGACGTTTTCCCAGCTCTTAAATTAAAAAAGTCGTTTTTTTTTTATTATTTTCCTCAGGTCGGTGTGCAGACAGATACCCTATCTGGTGTAAGAACAATGCACGCTGGTGTCACTGGACTAGTCACATGCAAGGAAAGTGCAACCGAACCTGCAATTTATGTTAAAACGCGGGTAAGTCGAAAGTGTAAAACAAAATATCTTATCAATTATGCCCAGTTATTTATCCGCCGTTCAGTTCCAGAGTCTATTCTCAAGTGTGAAATATACGATTATTACTTCACAGTGTGACCATTCGAATTAGTGTCACCGAAGTACTACTTTTGGCGAAAATTACATGTAAAAGTAATCTTCAATTATAAAAATTACCTTGGATTGTGCTAAAGATTGCTTATCGTCATAACTAACAATAAAAACAAACAATATAAGTCAGAGTTGTGTGTAAAAAACGAATAAATTGTATGACTTTTTAGCCTTGTAAATAAATTTTTTACCCTTTTAGCGAATATTATGTCAATAAATTACGTATTTTACATGTTAAAACATGTTTTCCTTCAATTTGCTTTGCAGAATCTCCAGGAAAAGCAATAGAAATGATCTATGTTAATTAATCTGCACTATTGAATCAGTCTAGTATGTAGCAGAAATGTGTAATTACCGCAATCAAGTAATAAACGTTCGTTAAAAGGCCCAATGTTTCGTGTGTTTTTTACTCTCTATCTCTCTCTATCTTGAGTAACTAAAATTATCTTTTATCAATTGCTCTTTCGAAGGCACTTTGCAGCTCTTAATCGTTAAGTTAATTTGGCAATACAGATTGTTCATATGATGTTTTTTTCTTTTTTAAAGGAAAATCGAATCGAAATTAGCATGTCCAAAAGTTTCCTTAGAATGTAAACATGCTTTTAAATCTGCTGTAGATATATGGTCATGTGTTGTCTAGATTCTCACCTTTATTGGTTATTTTCGATAATATATTGTCCGCCTTCGTACTTTTTAAAGAGTTTTCATTGGTTAATGCTTTTTCAAACGACCCCATTTAAATGGTCGACTGTAACAATGTAACTGCCAGCTCCAATTGCGATTTACAATCCGATTTAGCCGTTTGAATTGAAATCAGGTCCCCTTCAGTTTCTACCCAATCCTATCACTTATGTTCGAAAATGATGTATTAATTAAGTTATCACATAATTGCAATTTGCATAGCTGAAGCTGCAAAGGTGAAAATACAGAATGACCATAAAGTGATGAACAATTGACTCAATATCCAAAAATATATCCCATTTTTACCACTTCTTACAACCTAAATACAACTGAAGAAGAAAAAATTAACAACAATTGTTTTGATTCAACTACGTTATCAGTTTGAACTATAACTTAACTCTTCTGTAGACGATTCCAAGCAGAATATTCTGCGGTAAGTTTTCTTGACAGCGCCTCGGAATTCACGAAGACGTAAGCAATACATTAAAGGATTCAAAGTAGAGTTCGAGAGCATTAATGTGACTGAGAACTCGTAAGCCAAAACAACAGCTGTGTTTGAAGAGTTTGACATGTTGTTAATAGCTGTCGCGATGAAAAAGGGAAGGTAGCATAACATGAATGCGAAGAAGACATATAGAGTATTGATGGCCGATTTTCGCAATCTTTTTAACCGTCCTATTTCAACATTTGACATCTGCGCTGCCATTTGATCCTGAATTTGTGCCTTGTGTCGCTTTACCACTTGGTAGATTTTTACATAAACAGTTAATGTACCCACAAGAGAAATAGCAACAACTACAGCCGCCAGCGTTGAGTAAACTTGAAACCCTGCCAGCCAAACAAAGCAGAGCAAAGCGTTTATCACCCACATAGCTACTTGTGTGATAATGGTTCGTTTTTCGGTCACTATTTGCCCTTAATATACATTCTTGTTCTTTCGGTTTTTTTATATCGTAGATGTAACCGAATCGCCAGATATCTATCTATACCAATCATTGCGATGTATAGAAACGAAACACCAGCTAAAAACGAAGTCGATATGCTATAAATAACCAAAACGGTGCAATGTGGTAGAGAGCTGGTGTAGACGTTAAACAACACGAAGATATACAATGGATGAACTACCAGTCCAACTCCAAGATCTGTCAAAGCTAATCCAAACAGAAGGATATTCGACGTTGAACGTAAGGACGATACCAGAACAAAGCTGAGAAGGATCGAAATGTTTCCCAAAGTTCCGGTGAACATGAGCGCAATATTCAACACCATGTTCACTAAAATGCCATGTTGTTCCTCGATAAGCGAAAGAACCGGAACTTCGACAAGACAATCGGCTCGAGTCCTGTTTAGTGACATGTTCATTCACTTGTTTGGCGTTTTTCGTCCTGAAGAAACGCTTATTGTTGTTCCGCAATAATCGTTATAACTGTAAATATAAATTTTAAAATGAATTCTTATTGAGAACGATCCTAAAGCTCGATAGTGTTTCGTTATTTAAACAAACATTAAAATGTTTTGAAAGCATACATCTGCGCTAATTTTTTCACTTATTTAAATTGCTAAGATATTCATTACGCACCGGAAAAAAATTTAATTATGTTTATAATATGGAAAATATTACTCTGCCAGTTCCAAACACCGGGAAATTAAGACTTTTGTTGATTCACCTGAACTCGACTCTTTCATATGATTGGCCAAGAAACAAAGACGTCCTTTCGTGAGGCAGACATGTGGTACAAGTTCAATTGAACTGTTATAATTGCTAGCTCTGGGGGGGTGAAACTAATAACGATTAAAATGGGTAGTAGTATTAAAATGTAGCCAAAAATAAAAGGTCGTGGGCTGAAAATAGTCAATAAGACAGTTATTGAATCCACCACTTTTTGACGAAATCCAGTTCCGCTATTGAACATGCCCAGTTGTGTGCAAGAATATTTGTAATTATATTTTTTGCGCCGGATGTTTATTTATTTATCTATATTTTTTATTCATTCTGATTAGCTTCCATGAGTTTAGTCTTAACTGAAGAATCAGTTCAAATCAGTTTGGTGGTGCTATTTTGTAAAAAGAATTTGAATAAAACTAATTGTTTACAAGGCTAAGAAGTGATTCTAAAGAAACCTTTTAAACAAAACCACCGAAAGTCGTTTATGAAGTCATCAACAGAGTAACCGAAAACCTTTTTTATTTCCTTATAAGTTTCTAGTCATTTCTTAGCATTATTAATGATTATTTTCAATACTAAACGAACATTACAAGGAAATTATATTCCCCTGCTCATTGTCACTCTTTGCCGCAAAACCTACTGAATCAGTCTCTGAGGAATAAGAGGAGGGGGGCGAGATCTTTAATTATGCAATAACGAAGGGCAAAGTTGATTTAAAAAAGCATGGCTACACGCTAGTCTCAGACACCGGTATCTCAGATAGCTATCTCAGATAGCGGCTGCCATAGGCGCCTTATATATGCTGATGTCCGATCTCATCCCTTAATTCTGTAAATTGTAAATAGTTACTGAAAAGCCCTGTGGGGAGCTGTACTGTACTCCTGTACTGCGAATTTCAATTTTATATATTTTTAGTCGTATCGTTCTTAGCTTTTAGGGGTTTTTAATCATCTTTGTAATAATTTCGATTTTTTATTCTTTTTTTATGCCATTATTTTTAATCTCAGGACCTCCCTGAAAACCACACTAGTGAGTGGAGCATCCTGTTAAAAGATTATTATTATTATTATTATTATTATTATTATTATTATTATTATTATTATTATTATTATTATTATTATTATTATTTTTAATTAAAATAATAAACGCTTTATTAACCAATTTCTAAAAGAATTACAATGATTTGACTATTCGAATAAGAACTTTATATATAAACATATTATTTACATAATAATAAAAACAGTGTCTTTAAAAATGTAGAAAAATAGTAAAAGCGACTTCGAGAGCAATAATAAAAGAAGAACTATATATTAAAAAAAAAAAAAAAAAAAAATATATATATATATATTCGATCTAAATTGCAGTATGAGAATTCTCTACTTGAAAGTCCATATCATAAATGTCAATGTTCCTGTTTCTCTTTACAGTTCTTGATCCCCTTAGGCAGATTAAGGCGGATCGGAGGATCGCAAATGAGACTTTTGATCTGATCCAAGACACCGTTGTTGCGTAATCCTCCCCTTTCTTTGCGGCGATTAATTCTGCAAGCCTACTGTGATACCTCTTGCACTCCTCGCCCATTCCTCCGGTGGATGTAAACACCAATGGAGTGAAAGTTCCCTGTTCTACTTGAAGAACCCTGTCTGCGTAAGCCCTCTTCTTCTCATTCTCATGGTTACGGTATATCTGCTTGGGGGTTTGGTCCTTGTAGGAATCCGCGTTGGGGTGACACACCCTCACATCAAAGAACGCGGATCTCTGCTTCTCCCAAAACCCCCGGGCATGTATATCTAGGCGAGCAATTAAAAAATGGTTGTCACTGGGCATGAGCTCGTTTATGAGATGCATGTAAGCATTGTTACTATGGTAACCTGTCAACACAGCCATTTAGCAGTGATTATTACGTAACATCAACTGATAAAGAGACTGGTTAGTCAGGCCCATCAAATTTTTCGTATAAAAATACTGGAAACAGCTGCTAGCCACCTTACTACAATCCAAGAACAAGACTGAGAAAGTTTGAAATGATCGGAGTGTTTAATGTTCAAAGTTGATAAGTTACAACAATCATAGCTTTATAAGCTACGTATTTCTTGAGTTAAAAAAAAATTAAGGCAGGATATGACATTTTAAACTAGATTAATAATTAGGTTTCCGTACAAAGGCCTGTATATTTATGAGGTGGAGTTAAGTCCTGCTGTAACGTTACTGAATCACAAGTGACACTGGCCATGTATTACATGACTTGCTCCCACCCAAACGTAACAGAGCTCTTAGAGAAAGGGGCCATGACTTTATACTCCCTAAAGTAAAAACGGAACGTTTCAAACGCACTTTTGTAAATAGATGTCTTTTTAAATTTATTTCTTAAAATCCTTGTAACTGATACATATAATAGGTTCATTTTACTATTTTAGCTTATTTTAGATTATTTTTTTATTGTAAAGCCACACGTCTGTTGTGACTGGCATCTTAATAATGACTTCTCTACTACTACTACTACTACTTTTATTCGCCTAAAAACTTCAAACAAAGTACCCGCTGGTAAGTTTTCTTGAGAGCCCTTCTGAAATCTGGAAGACGCACACAGTACATCACTGGATTCAACGAAGAATTTGAAAGCATCAGTGTTGCAGAGAACTCAAACGCTAAGACACTGACTCTGTCTGGAGCGCTTGAGATGTTGTCTATGGTCGAGGTGACAGAAAAAGGGAGATAGCAGAGCAAAAATACAAAGAACACATACAACGTGTTGATAGCAGATTTCCGTAGTCTTTTCAAGCGACAGTTTTCAAACTGCAACATCTGTGTACTCATTTGATCATGAATTTGAACTTTGTGTCTTCGGACAACCAGGTATACTTTTATATAAACAGCAAATGTAACCAGAAGGGATATCGATACAACCACTGCCGCGAACATCGAGTAAACACGAAATCCTTCCATCCAAACAAGACTTAGTGTCGCGTTTAACACCCACACTGATGCCTGTATGATGTTGGTTCGATTTTCTGTCACAACCTGTCGATATCGCAGATGCAATCGAATCGCCAGATATCTATCCAGGCCAATAAGTGTTATATAGAGCAGTGATATACCACCTAGAAACGACGTGGCTATGCTATAAGCAGCCAAAATAGTGCAGTGTGGTACAGAGTTGGTGTAGACGCAAAATAGCACAACGATATACAATGGATGAACTACAAGTCCTACTCCTAAATCTGTCAAAGCTAATCCAATAAGGAGGTAATTCGACGTTGAGCGTAAAGACGATACAAGCAAAAAGCTAAGGAGGATCGAAAGGTTCCCCAAAATTGCTGTCATCATGAGGAACATGTTCGCCATCATGTTCACAACTAACATGGTGTTTTGTTGACCGACAAGTAAAAGTATAGGAGTCTCGATGAAACATTTGGCTCGAGTTGTATTAAATGGCGAGCTCATTTGAGAGGCAATGTTTTAACGTTAAGAAGTGTATCTTCTGTAACTAAATTATTGTTGCCTTGTTGTGTGGAGAAAATGAAAATGTAAAGCAGTAAAATCCACTTAACTATTTCCATTTGTAAATTACACGTCAAAGTTATGGGATTTTTTTAAGTATACAACTGCCATCAATTTATGTGTTAGAGTACTCAAGGTTTTCCGGTTGTTTTAAATGATTGGTTCTCACTCATTGGTTCTCACTCAAGTTTAATACTTTTATCCAATATCTACACAAAAATAAATCTATATTGATTTAATCACCTGCCGTTCATGTTAGGATAGTGTTCCTTTTCTCATTTCCGATATCGATTTCATTGGACAAGAAAATTGGAAGGCAAATTAAGAGGTAAACCAATTTTTCGCAATGCATGCATGACAGCATATTGCAAATACATGAAATCGATTCTTGGAAAACTTGGATTGTTTTTTCAGACTGTTTAAACATGAATGCACTTTTCAAGCTTCAATTCAAAGCTGTATTGACTGGCTGTATTAAATGACAAAGTAGGCAAACTGTATGAAAAAAATCTATCTATCTATCCAGAGCTTCAATGGGATTCGAAACCTCAACCTTTATGGCACGGGTGAAAACACTCGCTAAGTGAACTAAGCAGTTACTAGCAAGGGCAACTGCTTAGATAGCTAGATAGCAGGGGCAACTGCTTTTAAAACTGTTGCAAAACTGGATTGTTATTTTCTGACAGCTATTCTTAATGGTGTCTACTAAAGCCATTACACCGTCAATGCGCTTCTTTGCGTCGCTTAATGGAAACTCGGGCTCGCTAAATATATTGTAAAATGATATAGCAATTATTACTTTGTTGTGATATCCACTAATAATCCAGGTCGTGATAAGTGTTATCTGCCTCAGCTTCAGCTAAATATTCAAATAATTCCTGATGTCATAAAATGAATGCAATACCTGGTTAACATCAGACGATGTCCAACACAAGTGTCAGACTGATTTTAGAGCAAATTAAAATACCGAGAATTTACCACATGAAAAAGACAGTTATGTACCCAAAAATATAAATTACTGTTAATATGCAATTTACATTTCCCCTGTTTCATCGTTTGTGTTTCATATGACTTAGATGGGTTATTTTGTTGTTCAAGTATGAAACTCAAGCGTTTTTAATAGCAAATACTACAGTATCTTATTTCAAACTGCCCATTTTTTAACTTTCGTTTTTAGAATTTGCTTTCAAGAATAATCGTCTGTTTCAGGAAAAGATCTGATGAAGCAATTACAGTATAAAGTTCTAGCGTAATAGTGTTGTATGGCCAGCTGTTTCCCGTTAATCATATTGCTAATGTAAAGCTATAATCAAGCACCGTTCTAATTATTTTTAAAACTAAACAGCGCGTGTTCCCCTGCGTACTCCCTTCTGAAATGGCGCTGGCCTTGTCATCTGGAAGACTGGGGTCCAAGCTCCCCTTCCAATGGTTTAATTTGGTCCTACGGGTTATGTGTCCCCTATTAGTAGAGAGTGTTTCACTCTCGGCTAGAATTCCTTTGACACATTAATAAAGTTGTTGATTGATTGATTGCTCCATATTTGTAAGCTTGAGTACTGCTGGGCCACACTTCACCTTGTTATGCTTATTTGAAGTATTTGATAGTTTGTTTGAGTAGCAGCATGCAGTGCCAGTAACCTAACCTTGAGATGAGCATTACAAATGTCATCGCTCATTTGTTTATATTTTTTTAGAATACCAGTACTAGAAAAAAAAAATAGCAAATACAAAGGAGGACTTTTCCTTTTCCATATACGTGTTATTAGAAGTAAGGGATATACCGTATTTTCTCGATTAAACGCCGGGCCCCGAATAAACGCCGGGTCTCCAAGGTAGAGTGGTAAGTAAGCCTTTTAGGCAATTATTCGAGGTGTAATATGCTTTAGGTATAATGGCATATTACATTCATGTCGCAAATAATGATTTAAAACCCTTGTTTAATAAACATTTTGCTCCAATAAACTGCACCATTCAAATAAACGCCGGATCCACGGAGCCAAGTTTGAAATAAACGCCGGGGGTATTTAATTGAGAAAATACGGTATGTAACATAAGTCATCTCACAGTATTTTGTTCTAGATCGCAATACTGTTCGGTACTCTCTCTGGCAGCAAGTACGGGTAGGGAAATTCCACTGATGCATTGCGCTCTTTGATCTCTTCAGAGATCCTCTGGAGAGCAGCCTGGAAACGAGAAATAGCACCTTCGACTTCACTGCCAGTCAGTGGACTTTGGGAGTAGTCTCCAATGAAGCGCTATAAAAGACACAGAGTAAAACAAATATATCTTATCAGATATTTTAGCGTGTACTATTGCTGTATACTTTTCCGAGTCTTGCTATATTTTGCCGAGCCCGTAGGACCATTTAAAAAGAAACGAATATTGAATTATATAGACAGCAACGGAATAGCTTATTGGTGAAACAATAAAGACAATAGAGCGTTTATGTCTCCTTGCATAATGTGCATGTCTCGTTGCAAAAAGCCCTTTGAACGAAAGTATTTGCTTTTTAGAACACAACAGCTTTTATGTGTTATCGCCTTAAAGAAAAAAAAGAAACATTTCACAAACAGTTTTACTGATGGTGATATTTGTTAAATAGGTTAGCTAAGTTATGCTTTTGAGTTATGCTAAAAGCCTCACTGCGTGGTCTCGCTTTCTATTGATCTTGATAGTTAACTGGGGGCTTTTTCTTGAGTCAACTGAAAAAAGTCTGTGTCCGAGCCATGTGGCCCATATATATATACAGTTGTAGCTTGTCACTGTTTCTGTAGCATTAAGCGACTAGGAGTATCGCTACTCCTCCCTGGATGGGATGCTAGACCATTGCAGGGTTACCCCCCAACAGCAAATTTGCCGGTACCCATCTATACACCTGGGTGGAGAGAGGCACTGTGAGAGTAAAGTGTATTGTCCAAGAACACAACGCAGCGCCCCGGTCAGGGCTCCAGCCCAGGCCTTTCAACTCGGAGTCGAGCGCGCAAACCAGTAGGCAACCGCGCCTCCCTCTCGAGTCAACTAAATTATTGCTTACTAAACAATTTCTGCATGTTACCTCGTCTTCCGATATTCTTGTCAGAGTGTACATGGTGGCAATGTGCCAACCAGCTTGGCTCTTGTCGGGCAGCGTATCCATGATGGACTTCAGAGTTGTCTCGTTTTTCCTTGTGGGTGGTGGGAGGCGCATCACAGGCGGGACATTTGGTATGAAGGCTGTGAATTCCATCTGGGAAAAGTTCACGGCTGCGTGTTGGCATGAACATCCGAACACTATACAGGTTAGCACGTGAACAAGCTGATCACGTGTCTGCAGACTCTTGGGAAACTCGTGATCGACGTCACCTTGCCTGACAGGGAAGCCATTGTCGTGAATGTCCATTATCCAGGACTGTACCTCGTTATCCTTTCGAACATCATCGTCTGACTGATAGAAAATGGCGATGAATTCCTGAATGAAATTAGAGATAGCTGTCCACATACGGAGTCCATCATCCCTATAAGGAAATGATATTTAAAATATCGTGGCTGGGTAAAAACTAAATTGATACAAACGAACAGCAAATAAAGCTCTATAAAGCCGCTTGTGTTTTCAGTCTCTTTTAATCTACTTTCTCGTGTAAGTTCCCGGTATGTCAATTTTTTAATTCCCCTTCTTTATAAAGACCACCTTCCCCGAATGTAAGCAACGTAAAAATATAACCAGAAAAATCGATTTTGTTAGTTGCTAGTAAATATTTTAAGATTTATTTATCGTTCGACCGTATTTTGCTACTCTTTCTTGAAGATAAGTTTTTTAAGGGAAGTGAGCATTAAGCAGTGTCCTGGATCTATTGCATATTTAAGATTTTAAATAGGCTACAAACCCCTTCTCTCTATTAATACCCCCTTTGCAGGGGCCTTTCATTGCACTCTAGTCTTCCAAGGCCAAGAGTTTAGAACTTTAAAGGTTGAAAGCTTAATTAACAGGAGCACCCAACAGACCGTTTCGGTGCGTGTTCGAAAGACCTATAATCGCCTACGATTTTGGGATTCAAGTGTGATGAAAAACTTGAGTTTTCTTTAGCTCAAACTTTCGTGATATGGGGAAAGTAATGCCTGCTGTTTTCAGATAGAAAAAATTATCGGATTGACTACGAAAAAAGGTCAGCTTCGATTATCGAAAAGGAAACGGCAGCTGGTAGATTTGGGTAATATGTTTCGTTCCCTAAAATTTTCTTAGTATTGAAAGTTCAGCTAGCGTATCCAAATTTTTTCTGTCTCTACGGAATTTAGATTCTCAGTTTATACTCGATAACGGCCAGGAGCTTACCTGTAATAATAGTTGGGTAACTTCTCAGTGTCATCGACACCTTGCTTCTTCAACATGTCTGGTAAAGAGAGCATCTCAAATTTGAAATTCTTGTACGTCTTTTCCAGTAATTGAATGTGGCCTCCACCTCCTGTGCTGAGAGTCTTGTCACAAATTCCTCCTCTTGCAATCAGTTCATTCCTACCTATGGTGTTGATGGCCATGACGGAACGGAGATGAGGAAACAGAAGTTGAAAGACTGGATGGACTGATGGCAGCTGACGCCACGAGGCAACAGCAAACGCTTCCATAAGCAAATGGGTTTTCGCTAAATGAGTCCTCATCTGTAAAAATGTGTACAAATTAATATTACATTTCTTGAAGATTGCTTTCAAAGAAGAGATTGGAGAAGATCAGGTACGTGTAAGTACTATTGCATGAATCGGAAATGAACAAGTTAGAACAAGTGTGAAGGCGATGGAAATGGCTAGGCCATGTTTTAAAATCCTAACATTGCGCTAACATTGTAAGCGTAGAAGAGGACGGCTCAGGGAGACGTGGCAAAAAACAATAAAGAAGGAAAGGGATCAACATGGATAATACATGGAGAGAGGCAGAGGTTGTGACCAGAGACAGGCTGAGATGACGAAGATGATGATGATGAGGAGGAGGAGGAGGGGAGGAGGAGGAGGAGGAGGAGGAGGAGGAGGAGGAGGAGGAGAAGAAGAAGAAGAAGAAGAAGAAGAAGAAGAAGAAGAAGAAGAAGAAGAAGAAGAAGAAGAAGAAGAAGAAGAAGAATGGGATGGGAATTGCCTTTTAATTATTTGATTAACTATTTCATTTCTGGCCTTTGCTAGAAGTTAAATGATCAACATTCTTGGTTCTTTCACTGACCTGATGTACTTGATGGTCAGCGTTGCGGAACCACATTTTCGCGAGCAGCCAATCATATTTGGAATCGTCAGGGGTCCATATCGGGTTCGTGTCACTTGATTGTTGGAACAGCTGAATGGCAATAGGCACGAAATCCCCTGAACTCTTCACGTAGAATAAACAAAGAGGCTCTGCTGCGTAATATAACTGAGAATTCCCGTCCTCGCCACTGCGTTTGATACCCTCCAGTTCCTTGTAATCGACGATGTAAATGTGGCCTGCCTAATGGAATGAAAACAAAAATCTATAAATTAGTTTTGGACGGAATTTATCGTTCTCTATTCTCGATATGTGCACTGGTTTCCAGTTACTCGTCCTGTTTCTACAATAAAATTATGTAATGCCGTGGTTGACAAGGAGATTACCCAGGTCTGTTGACCAAAGATCTATTAGGTAGTTAATTTCTTTGAATTTTGGATGTAAGAAACATATAAAAAATGCTACTGTTTATAGCAAGAGTCACACGTAAAATCCATATTTCCTTTTCCTCTTATGCAACCGTTCATAGATCACGCTATTCACATTCACCGAACACAATTCTGGGAGTGAAATAGAAATTGTTCGCAAACTAGTCCTTACCTTCATTTCTTCCTCCAATGTTATCCCCCTGTCAAGAAAGTTTTTGACGATTTCGTTTGTAACAGAAAAGTTGCTTGGCAGTTTGTTGCATCGTTCAATGACGCACGGATTGCACCCGTTAAGGAACTGATAGCCAAACATCTTGTCTTCCATCCACAAATCATTGTGCGAAATTTGAGGTACATCGCCTACCCAGCCGGTGAATATCTTCTTGAAGCTATCGAAATTGTCCCAGCTGTCAAAAAGAGTGAACAGATAGGACAGACCCAGATTTGCAACACCTAGAAGACGACCATGGTGAAACGATCGTGAGCTTTCGTCGGAAAACTGAGCATCTCTTGGAAGATCACCGTGTTTTGGGGCGTGAATAAAGCCTGGCAAATCAGTTACACCAGGGGGAAGATGTCCCCAGAGGTATTGCTCTTTTCGTTCTTGCACCTCAAGGATTCGCTTACTCCTTATGGCCTCCGGCTGGTCTTGAAATGAAAGGAATGCTGGGCACGCCCAAATAAAAAAAGAAAAGTTACAAAAAGGTGTAAGGTATATATAGACACGAATATTTTATTCTACTTGTGAAATGAAAACAATAAATTGAATGAAAAGTATTATTATGCGAATCAGTAGATATCTGTATGAAAAGTTAATGAATACTAATAAGCTGAGCATAAGTTTGTATCAAAAGTTAATTCTATTGTTTGATTTGTATTGGGGTTTACAGTTGTATACATGTGATCTGAATACTGTGCTGGGATTGGTTTGCACCCTTATGAATAATTAATGAATTTAACAAGACTAGTTATGGTCCCAGCAGCTTAAAACGTTTAAAAGACATCTGGTACCGCTTACAGGACGCTCCGCCGTATTTTTCTAAAACAACGTAAAGGCTAGATGGTACAGGTGCAATCAAAAGTGTACACAATGAGTCTTGTGCTATTGGAAGCGCGAGTTTGGTATTTTCAGAAAGATGTGTGTGGACTTTATTGTTATTAATCTAGTATATTGATGTTTATGTAACTCTCTCCTTCAAACTAGCTATAATTGCGGCTTGTGAAGGGGGGAGGTACATAAAAATCAACACAAGTAGACAGTAACAATGTACACCATTCATTCATTCATTCATTCATTCATTCATTCATTCATTCATTCATTCATTCATTCATTCATTCATTCATTCATTCATTCATTCTTTCGTACGTTCGTTCGTTCATTCCTTCATTTATAATTATTCATTTGTCCACCTACTCATGGTGGCTGGATTGGTTGGTTGGTTCTTTAGTTCGTTAGTTCGTTCATTCAATTTTTCGTTCTTTATTTTGCCATTATTTGATCGCTTCGTGTTTGCTCGTTGGTTTTTGCTTGTTGTTTGTTCGTTTATTTAAAATTATTTATTTGCTTTTCCACAGCAAAGTGTTTAATTAAGAACAAGAGAATTAGCTACCTTACAACATTTTACCTTTTCCTTGAAAAACAACCATATCAGAGACAACCCATCGATAACACGGGAACTTGAAAGCTTTCTCTTGCTTGGAACTTGTCACAGTGATCTTGTTAACGAACCAGTCTGACCACAATCCCGCGCGGTCGTTGTAGAGTTGGATCATCAATATTTCTCCAACATCCATTGCTTGCACTGTGTACTCGTTAGTTTGTCCGGCTTCGAAGTCATCGGACCTGGAGCCAAGAGAAAGCTTCTTTGTTTTTCCTTTGGTTCCTGAGAAGGCATCAGATTTTAGAAAACGTGAAAAAGAGTTTGAGTTGCTTTTACGTTAATTACACTATGCGAGGGAAGATCAGGTTTTTTCTGTCTCTCCTTTTTGCCACTCACGTACTCACTCACTCACTCATTTAAACGTTTCGTCGCGTCTAGAACATAAGGCCGCAATAACAATTCGCCACTCAACCTTTTCCTGAGCTTCCTGAGCTTTGGCCTGCGCTTCGCCCCACGCTTCTTTTAATAGCGGCGTCAAATACAGTGCCTGTTTCAAATCTGTTTCCAAATTACTTTCGTTATATCTCGTATATACTTTGTAAAGAATATATTGTAACACAACAAAAAGAGTAACATAGATAGCCGCTGCAAAAAGTATAGGAAACGCGTTTTGAAGTATAAAATAAAGTAATTAAGTTCTAAACCAATGCAAATAGACCATGTAAGATACTTTACCTGTGAGCGACACTGAAATGTTAGCATTGGTTCCCGCCTTCCGCTGGGCTCCAGTCTCCACGCTGATGACGTATGTGGCAACGTGATCTGGTTCCTGGCTCGAGCTTCTCATTAATCGAAGTTTCTGCGTTCTTGCGTACACCTCCTTTCTGATGTGAGGTATGCAGTTGGAATCATAAATAGTGCGAGCAGGTAGGAAACAAAGGGAATTCGGAAGAGTGCCAGCGTTAAACCTAAATCCATTGATAACATCCGGGGTTAGAATAGATATTAATGTGACATCAGCCACGTCGAGCCAAGGATGAGTAGCCTCGTCCCAGTACCTCGCAATATTGAGGATGCCCGGTGGGTCGTCTGCCCTGGCCTCGTGTAGAGTCAACTGAAGCTTGTACTTGATCGGTCCACGAGATATTCTTTCTTTGAACTCTTTCTTCAAGTAATCCTTGGGTCTTGTTTCTGAAGGCAGTCTCACATACTCCCTACAACCAAGAAATGTGAAGTTAGTATCAAAGCCGTAAGGGTGCGACTATGATAAAAGCTTTTATTTTATTTGTTCTTTGGAAAATATAGAAACTCATTACTTAACTAGTCAAGTGTTAAGTACGGGAACTCCAGTTTCTGATCTCGTCCCGTGCTCTAAATGTAAAGCGCATTGAGCTTTGGGAAATGCGCTGTAGAAGTACATTACCATTTTTAACAAGATTTTTAGCTTCGTTTTAATTTGTCGCCATTATTCAACTCAATTCAACCACCAAGTTGTCGAAACTAAGTAAATTATATTAATCTGAACCTAGAAAAGAGTGACAAAATGAAATGAAACCCGAAAAAGGGGAAGCAATTTGCCCATATTACTTGCATGATTACAATACAGGCTAAACAACATTAAAAAAATATTGTCCCCGCAATGTTTTATAGTTTTTTGATTGTCTTACTCTATATTTTGGCCTTCTATTCTCTTTGTCCATGTTATAAAGTATTTTAAACTCGTTACCATGGTTTTCGTTGGTCATCTTCTGACAGCAAACCCGTTTCTGGTGTTCCATCAGCTGGTATTAGCCGGAATCTGACGTAACGCTTGACGCCATCAAACGCTTTGAAGTCCAGGATGATTTCTGAGTAATACCGCTGGTCGTAAAAGGAATCTGGTGCGCGGCGCAGTCCGTCTATGTTACTAGCAAGCCTGATTGTTGCAATAATAATAATAATAATCGATCATCATCATATCATCATCATCATCATCACACATATTTTGTTTCGTATTATAACATGAAAATAAAATGGTCTAGCCCAATTGAACTAAACGGTTAATTCCCATAGAACATGAGCTTTATTTCCTGTTTTACCAATACAACGCAAAATATGTTAGAATGCACTTGAAAAGTACTTTAACTGATTCACCTTAATCACTTCGTGTTTGCTCAATTTCTTGTCTATATTTCAAAAAACTAAGCTTATAAATGCACCAACCAACACTTAAACAGTACATTTATGATTAAACTGAAGTATCAAGTCTTTATGATATGATGCTAATATCAAACTGTCAAGATTGACAAGATATCATCGTCATATCAAAATATCAAATCTTTATGTTAATATGATGAAAATATCAAAATCGACAAGTTTGTTTCTGCTCCATTTTTTTTCAAAGAGGCTACACTAATAAATGCACTTACCGATCTGGACTATCCAGGTAAAACTCCTTGATGTTACCGCTTTGATTAGCTCTCAGTGCATCGTATATAGCCTGTACATTGGACAGCGGGTTACTTCTCCCAGTTGACATTGGAATATCAAGCACGGACTCTTCATCGCTATCAGCGAAGCGTATTGAGGCGCTCAAGAAATCCAACATTGCATCATCTATAGATTTTAGAGATGAATGTCGAAGGCACACAGGGAAAGATTGACCGGGAGTGAAAAACTCACATGCAGGAAACTGGGGCTCAGCTACGATTGTTGCGATGCCCTGGGCTCCAACGCCGATCGGATGAGTAGGACGTTTCCCAGTGTACAGCGCGGCGGCGCCAAACAGAAATTTAATTTTCTCCTTTTCAAAGGAAAGATTGACACCATCAAAAATACTCTTTGGAGGAACCTGAAACAGAAGGAATTGCTTTTGAAGTAAATAAAGTGTATATCCAAAATTGATCCTATTTAGCAACACTGTGATATCGATATTGTTTCATGCAAAGGCTCAGTCAAAAATGACTCAGGATTTTTATCCTTTCTTATCGCTGTGGCTTATTTAGCAGCCTCATGGATCCTATTAATTCGAACCGTTGTAGTGTAACGTATTGTTATAGTCCAGGTGCTCGGCCGAAACTGCCAAAAAAAACATAATAGTTTTGTTTATGTTGTCTACTGCGTGGTGGAGCTGAAATAGGAAACGTAGAGATTATACAAAAAATTCAGTTGTCCATCTTATTTGCGGTTCTAAGATATCAATGGATATCCCGGGTGCATAAGCTATGTAGTTTCTTTTCGGTCTCCCCGCCACTTTTTGTGCACATTATTTAAGTTATTGTATTGTATTCTTCTTTGGTATTACTTGTGTGGCAAATAAAAATAATAATATATAAAAATTGAGAATGAAATAAATGTTAGGTGTTTACTTCAAATTGTCATGGCAAATCTTATTCATATAGTCTATATTGTCTTGCTACGTCTATTGTTACTTGCTCTTATCATCCATTAGGTGGCCTGTTTGTACATACTTCATTGTTACTTTCCTTACCGTATCTGCTTCCTTCATCTTCTTATCGAAGTCGTCTTCTCCCTTGATTTCCTTGTAAACATCGTAACCGATATTCTTCCCTGAAATGCCGGGAGATTTTTAAGAAACAAACTTCTGCCTACGTTGCCTCATGAGGACTGTAAAACGTTTCTGACTAAAGAGTCTAGTTAAGTATATATAGCGTATGAGATCAATCAAGAGCATTTATACGAACTCCAACATATATTGACTTCATCACTAACTGTGAGGTTAGCCTGCAAAAGCAGTAGGGATTTCAAGCTGTTGCCTCACGCCATGAGACGCCGCCGAAAAAATGACGGCGGGTGAAACAAAAGCCGAAAAAACCGGACGCCCTCGCAGTCTACTGTGAGGTGAGGTTTTTCATAATCTAGGTCTTGAAACTTTAACTTGGTCTATCTTCGACTCGGTTCTATACTTGGTTTGTGGACATGTTTCCTCCAGACTTCTTGTTGAATGTCGCCCTTACTTGAATTTCTCAGTGTCGTCTCTTTCGGGCAAGCTTAGGCCTTGTCCACCTGACTAACCCGGGTAAATTTGAAAACGCATCTTTTTTTCTCCGATAGGCCAACCGTCAACACTGAAACGGCGTACTTTTTCAAAAAAGCTCTCCAGATGGGTAAACTTAAAAACGCCGGCTAGGTGGTGTAGTGTGGACGGCGAAATCGGGCGAAAACGGGACTTTTTTGAGAACGCTGTCGTCAAATAGTCATGTGATTCCAGTCAAAACAAAAGGTTTAATTAACTTAACAATAGCTGTGTGCAAGCGTTGTAACTCTGCGTGCGATTAAGCGAATCATTTTCCGATTTACCCGGGTTAATGGGGACGGTAAACATTTTATACGGCGTTTTCAAATTTCTCCTTTAATGTGGGTAGGGCGTTATTCTTAACCAACAATTATAACAAAGAAGTCCAAAATATTATTCATAACATTAACACCTGACAATGAGAATATTACACATACATTCCATTTTGCCTCCTTCCTTGCTAAATTTCAATCCTGCAAGAGACATACAGTTGTTCTATTAAAAAATGATACCCATACAACGAACCTTACATGTAAAAAGCTTATTACAAGGTATAAACAAATATTACTAAAACTCTATTGGATAGAAGGGAATCTAAGCTTTGCAAAATAATGCGGGTAGATATCAGTTCAACAAAAGGTTAGTGCAGGTTACAGTTACACTTCAACGCTAATTAACAATTAGACGGCAAGCTCAAGGTTTGTACCGGCTGATAGTTGGCGAGGGGCGAAGCCCCGAGTCAACTATCAAAAGCCGGCAGAAACCGAGAGCGCGCCGTCTAATTGTTTTAGGATAACCTAGCCGCCGATCTATTAAACACAAAATAGATCTAGAGTTGATTTTTTGAATGTTTTGTTGATAAAATTCCGCAAAAAAACTGAGCGCGCGCACCAAGAGCCGTCTAACGATCGCTAATTAACAATTAGACGGCGAGCTTGAGGTTTCTATCGGCTGATAGTTGGCGAGGGGCAAAGCCCCGAGTCAACTATCAAAAGCCGGTAGAAACCGAGAGCGAGCCGTCTAATTGTGTTAGCATAACCCCCTGACCGATCTATTAAACACAGAATATAGCTAGAGTTGATTTATTGAAGGTTTTGATTGATAAAATTAAGCGAAGACTAAGCGCGCGCTCCGAGAGCCTTCTACGGATCGATAGTAGGCACCTGTGTAGCCAATCAGATTGCGCGATTACCAATAGTAGGTCAGTGTGGTTATGCTAACGATCGATAGAAGGCACCTGTGTAGCCAATCAGATTGCGCGATTTGCAACTAACAGTTATGATCCACAACAAGACAACTGGTAGTGTTTATGAAATATTTCCTACGTTGGCTTTTCTATTTTCCTATCTATTCTTGCTATATTTTCTTCCCTCACAATTCCTGGCAGATTTACAATGCCCAGTTCCCTCAATATGCCTGCAGGCAATCATGGTAGATTAGGGTCGCCAAGTAGAGGACATGTTTTGTTGAATACAACCACCATGCCTCCCTGCAGGCGATAGAGGGAGTTGGGCAGCGCTTTTCACCCGCGTCTCCGGCTATTTTCGATTTCTAGAGCGTTTTCATACTCCTTTTCGATCAAAACAATAATGGGTTCTCTCGTATTTCTTGTGGATGAATGCGAAAATCCATCAAAAAAGTGAATGTTTTTTTATACGTATGAAATGCTAAATGTGCTTGGAGGTGGTTGTATATTTAATTGACCCAAAAGGCATTTAGTTCAAACTAATGAATACACTTCAAGCTAACATTTTAAAAGAAGCATCGCACATGCAATATTTAAGTGTTCAAGTCTAATCTGCGAAGGAAGGTTTAAAAAGCATAATTCACCCATTTCTAGCCGAAGTTCGATTTTACCTAACCTTGCCTCACCCTTTCATTCTATAGCTTATGGGATTTGACTGTTCGCACACCTTTTTATCCAACTTCAATAAATATGCTTGGTTTTATCATGTAATTTTAAATAAAATTGAACTCTGAAAACCTCATTTTTATTTAATCGAGTTTGAGTCTCTTATTTAAAAAAAAATAAGCTTCAGCTTTATATTTTAAGAAGCAAACAAGACATAGATGAACCCCTTTACCCTTTGGTAGTAACAGTTTGCATTCGAGCCTAGTGGCCAATCGGCCGGAGCTCGCTACTCTTTATCATAGACTTAAACTTCTCTTTGAAATGTATATTTGAACAACATTACAAGACAAACCTTATCTGCCCTGTTAATCACTTCTGATAGGATGTCTGATAGTTATTACATTTTTTAAGGAAAGGTTAGGTTTAAGCCTATAATGAAGAGTAAAGAGCTCCGGCCACTAGGCACGAATGCATCTTGCTTAATTTATTGAATTTTCCAAATATAACAGCAACTAAACCGCTGATTTATCTTTACTCATTAACAATAATGCCAGGATGACATCGAAACGTTTCATCTTCGCCTATAAACAAACACACTGAGTAGTTTACTAACCTTGCAAACCCGTGGGCTATATTAGTACACGTCAGTACGAAATGATCTCCGAACTAAAAATACATTTATATCACGGATTTGCTTGAATTCCCGTGTGGTAATACAAGATCATTAAAACAAACAAACAACTGTGTTGGATAAAACAAACAGCGATCTATGTAAAAGCGATTAATAAGTAACTTCTAAAAAGTGGGGCGACAAAAATCCGCCACACTTCTTGAACGAATACAACAGGTATGAAATAGAAGCAAAAATGAATTAGCAATACACCGATTCAGCGTAGCCGGAAGTGATGGACGAGGCCGGGCCCTCGGCGGCAAAACTTAGATTACTAGCGTGTGGGGTGAGTCGAAGAAGCATTCCAATTGCACGAATCTGATCCCATCAGTGAGAAGAAGATGGTCAGCCACAGGGAACAGCAGCGGGAGGACATCCTCGAGAAGGGATTCCGTCTGATGGGAACCTCAGAACTAGAAGTGGGGGGCGCGATTGGCGACACTACGACACTAGAGAGAGGGGGATGGAGGAGTGATGATGAGTGAGATAGGGCACTGAGACACCGTGGACGGGGAGGGACACGGGTGATGAGAACAAGAAGAGTGAGTGAGAGTGAAGAGACTCGTGCGCGACGGACTCGCGGGATCAGAATGGTGTCGGGAAACTGTGTGACGTCGATGGAAATGACTGGGATGTACACAACTGCGAACTGACGTGATACACGACATGTGAGACCCGACTCTCACGAATGTCGAACCTGTGGATGACGGGCCCACATTGTCAAGTCATAGTGAACATGGAGTACGTCGAGCAATGAGAGGGGGCGGCAGAGCGAGAGACATCGGGGAGATCCCAGCAGAGACCATCCAACTGACAAAGAATAGGTGGCGAGGGAGCACCCCAACCCCCCGCATAATTTGCCGCCGAGGGCCCAGGCCTCGTTCACTGCAAATTCGGCTTTCGTGAATGGGTGTATGACAACCCGTTGGTAGGTTACTTGCCTGAAAAGATTTTACACAAAGGTGATCCTGTCCTTTTCCAGTCGATGGCAAAGGAGAGAAGGAAGAATAGCTTAATTAAGAACTAGAAGTAATATACCCTTGAAACAACGCCCCTCAAATCTCATTGGTTAGATTTGGCGTACCTGGTACAACCTTACGCAACGGATTATCATGTGAGCATCATGCCTTGACATAAATTACATTATGTCTGGGTCATAATGTCTGGTTATTATATATACTTTTTATTCTATGATTTGCATTGCTTCAGAAATAAAACATAACGCGCACATGCAGATAGCCTCAAGCTACCACGAGAGAAAGACTAGAAAAATCGAACGTTTATGTAAACCCGAGCCGCAGATAAATATAATTTTTTATCAGGTTAATTATAAAAACAAGAAGAGGCCACTTTCTAAGGCAGCAAATTGAACAATGTATTAATATGTTTGCCTTGTCGCGCGCAAAACGACTGCACAACCAATCATAGCGCGCGCGTTAGTTCTATTAAAATTTTATGTTTTTCTTATTATTAATCGAGCACGAGTGTCGTACCGGTAGAGCTACAGCTTTTTTTTTTGCTATAATATTAAGTTTTTGCTATTGAAGCTATTATGATTAACGATATGCGATCCTTTCGGCTTTTAGATCTATATTGTGATCTATATTGTGACTCAAACGTGAATTTTTCAATGAACTTCAATGAAGAGCTAATTACAACACTTGCTCTGATTATCACGGTTGTATGAAGACAAAATCGGACAATTCGAACTGTAGTTGTAGTTTTCATGACTTTTGACTTAATAAAACCAATTGTTAATAAATCGTTTCAATATCTCGGCTTTTCCTATCAAAACACAAATCATATGCTCAATATAGCCTGCAGAACTAGCGGTTTATTTTGCGGGTCGAAGCGCGAAGTGCTAGGATAAACCGCCTGTTCTGCAGCCTATGCTCAATATAGTGCCTTGTACTATCATGTGCAAATTTAGTAACAACACCTTAAAATACGAGCAGTCCATTTTTTTCTTCGCCGGTCGAGCGTGAAGTCGTGAACCGAAAAAAAAAAAAAAAAGTGCCAGCGGAATAATGGCCTTGTAAAATTTGGCGGGAGCGAAACGCACAAAAAAGAAATATTATTTACATAATACAAATATATATACAGAAGAATCGTGATTTCTCGAAACTTCAAGGAAAAATGAAAGCGAGTTGGCTTGAGAAATCCGAAGTTTGAGAAATCGGTGCCGGTTCGAAAATTAAGATTCCATTGAAAAACAACAACAACAAAAACGACGTTTCAATGTCATCATATCCTGTTAAACCTTGAAGCAAATGAAGGAGATTTCGTGTATAATTAAGATGCTCGTGTATGAGATTCGTGTATGAGATGCTCTGGTTAATCAAAACTAAACAATTGGACATTTCTACAACCGTACGAGCTACTGAGCACGCAATGAACACATGCACGTAACGTGCTTAATTTATATCTTTTAGCAACTTAACCGTTACTTTGTTTATCTAATAACAGAAACGCCAGGATGACATGAAAACGTTTCATTCCTTAGCTTATATTTTGTCAAAAATTCAACCTACCTTATAAAAGTGTCACCTATGGCCAATCTCTCACCTACAGAATTCAACAACAACAACAACTTTATTATTATTTACCTCAATAGTAAATCATGCATATTTCAGAGGGGCAGTGCCAGTCTAGCCTCCTACGCAGACGCTCTTTGAGCTTGTCACGTGACGTATCGTGATCATGTGACGTGATCCTATATATTTTTTCAATTACCGTAATGATTCGATTTAGCGCCCTCCTTCCAATAAGCGCCCCCTTTCGAATAAGCGCCCCCCTTCGAATGTGTTTTTGTAAATAAGCGCCCCTATTCCAATAAGCGCCCCCATTCTTATTAGCGCCCCCATTCTTATAAGCACCCCTATTTTAATAAGTGCCCCTATTGTGGATAACTGTCCCTACTGAAGTCACTGACGTCAACTAGATAAACTCCTGACCGTTCACCGTACAGTTCATGAATATATCTACTACTAAAATGAACAATTATTTTAAAAGTAACTGAACTTTTAACAATTTCTAACTGTTACAGTTCCTGTTATTGTTAGATACATTTGGTTGTTTCTCAAAAAATTAAATAAGCGCCCTGTCCCGAATAAGCGCCCTGTCTCGAATAAGCGCCCTCCCTCGAGGTGCCAAAAGTAAATAAGCGCCCCGAACGCTAAATCGAATCATTACGGTAGTCATTTTTAAATTATCAACTTGGACGTGATGGTGTTTTTTATTAGCTTTTTATCAATTTATATTCTATTGTTAATATTAAGATCTTATGGATTTCAAATAAGTCGTTTTTAAATTAAGACTTTTATGTAATAGCTAGCGCTTTTGGATCCTAGAGAAAAGCGCTTTATTAATGTATTTACCGGTCGGAAAACCCAGAGAAAAACCCTCGGAGCAAGTACGAGAACCAACAAGAAACTCAAAACACATATGACGCCAGACTGTGGGAGGTGAGTGTTCTCGGCGCCCGCCCCATCCCTGCTTATGTATAGAATTATGCAGAAATTAGCAAAGTCAAGTACTGTTAATAGCAAATAAACAAACCAATCGAGCCTACCTTGCTAGAAGCAAGCTCTTTCTTTCTGCTCTTGATCCACTCAGTAAAGTCTCGAGAACTAAACTGACTACGAGCTAAACACGTGCTCCTATTTATACCAGAGTAGTGACAAGGAACGGCAGTTTCTCACGTACTAAAACGAGTTAAAAATAGCCTTGCCAAACCATAAAAACCATTTCCTTGCGAGTAAACGCAGCGGCAAGGATATCCTGCACTAATTACGATATTTTAAAGGATCCTAGTCAGCCACACCTTTGTTTTTGTCTACATACGCCATATGTAAGTGTCATACGCGAGTTCCGGTGTAAGCGAGTTCTGGTGTACGTGAGTTCCGGTGTAAGCGAGTTCCGGTGTACGTGAGTTCCGGTGTACGTGAGTTCCGGTGTACGCGAGTTCCGGTGTACGTGAGTTCCGGTGTACGCGAGTTCCGGTGTTACGTACTTTTTGCGCGTCTTTACCAAATGTATGTGCAAATCTCCGCGGCTCTCCTCGGTAAGGCAAAGGCGTGAGATTATGAATATGAATATGGATATGGATATGGAGATAATAACAGGCGGTGAAAGCTTAACAACAGTCGCCGTTTTTTAATCGAGGCTAAAAGAAATCGACAATGAAGCGACCGCAGCCAACGTGGTCGTCTTAAATCGAGTGGCGAGTGTTGTTCAGCTATTATTAATATATTTCACACATACGGGTACTAAGATAACTTGAATCTAAATATTGGAACGTGTTTTATTTACCACAGAGCTGCTCCTGCAAGAATACATGCAGCAGAAAGAAGACATCTAAGAGCCAAGGTTGTCCGTGCCGTAACTCAAATTTGAGCTGCTGTGACAATTAATACACCGATTCAGCGAAAGCCGGAAGTTGCATGTGAACGAGACCTCGGCGGCTCAAAATTATAAAGATTTTATAAGCGTGTGGGGCATTTTGAGTCGGTAAAAGCATTCCCTTTACAAATTAGCCACGAATCTTGATTCTTATTAGTTTGTTTCGACAGAAAAGATCACGTAAACATGTATCGCAGTTTGTTGTAACATTTCCCAATCATAATAATTAATCAACAATCGAAAAGCGTACAGTCAACCCAGTCAAATACAGGTGTGTCAGATTTTTTCACTGAATTATTTTACGGACCTGACTTCATTTCTGAACTGGATCGAATTTGGCCGGCAAGAGAAGATTTTATTGTTTACATGTAAGATTCCAGGTCAGTATAATTTTACCGGTAATAACAACCGAGTCTGCTATGAATACACTGCTACATTTTACTACCACTCTAGAATCTGTGTGTTTAATTAAAAAGCATCGATGAATTAAAACGCTAAATAACCTTCCGTGTATACACACAACTCACCCATTGGCGTCGAAAACGACGTTGTGTACTTTATATTATAATTCTTTTGATATGAAAGTTGGCTTTATTTTATTATTAACCTGTATGAATCTGCAACTCAAATACATGTACAATTCAATTTACACTTGAAACAGTTCATGCCAATCACAAATCTAACAAA